>NC_091321.1:28937627-29002627 GCF_038502225.1 Cherax quadricarinatus | reverse complement strand
TTCACTCCATCACTGTCTTGCCAGAAGGGTGCTTTACACTACAGTTTTTAAACTGCAACATTAACACCCCTCCTTCAGAGTGCAGGCAATGTACTTCCCATCTCCATATATATATATATATATATATATATATATATATATATATATATATATATATATATATATATATATATATATATAATTGCATTTTACATGTATGTTGTGAGAAATAAGTCAGGTGAGGAATTGGTAGTATTTGATGTAATGATGGTCTTGAGGATAGTGTACCTCAGTGAGGCTGTCTCTGTCTCGGGCTCTGTTTGATTATTTTCTAGTTTTCTCTGTCGACACGAGTTACCTTGTGCAGTCCACTCCCTCTACTGGTAATAGGATGAAGTTGCAGACCATCCATGAGGTGCATACTCAGGTAGACAGAGAACTTGTGCCTCATATAAAACTTTAAAAATGAGTTCAGCTCCTTGGATCAGGAACCCCATCCAAGCATTAAGGCTAAGAAATGTAATGTAAAATAATACTATACAATACTCAACGTCTTTTAAGTGGGATTCATGACTGTTGAAATCATCTCAGTCAGAGGAACTTGTCTCCAGTTACCACAGAGACACAAAATTGGGGAATAACTTTTATAACATTGTGTTAAGGTCAAATTTGAGTGGTTACATAATTCAAAGTTAGTTAGGTTTGTCTTTCAGTTTTTTCAGTTACAATTACTTGATCAGGAAATTAAATTACTGTGAAAACTAAATATCTTTTTGCATTAAAATATATTCTTCAGTTACTTAATTTTTTTTTTTAATATTTAAATCATTGTTAAATGTAAAGAAATATTATTTATATAATAGTAGTGAAAAATATAGTTTAAAAACAGAGAATAATGATAATAATGGTGATTAAGTGACACCATTTCCATTACTCTCTTTTACCTTCATTTTCTCATTCTTCTTCCTTGATCTTTGCTCTCATAAAGCTGTATAAAATATTACAATAACTTGAAAGTCAACTAATTCATAAAACTTCCCAGTAGGACATTACCATTACCAGGATAATGGAAATAAGAAATTTCTCATCGTTCACTTTGTAACTCGTACAAACACGTTACCGAGTCTGAATTGTTCATTCAACTAATGAACAATTGTTCATTCAAGAGTTCTTATCCTGTGTCTTCCTGTTTTCAGAAATAAACTTTACATCTCGCACTGCTTTCAAAATGTTAATAAAGTCATGTAAGAAATTAAACTTGAGCCAAAACAAGTGTAACTTGAGAATTTCTATTATTTCAGGAAATATGTCCCCCACTGATCACAAGTCTGGACTCTGACTGAGGGAGGAGTCCAGCAACGCACAGGTTACACAAACATGACTCTCTGTACTACGAGTACTGCACGTGACACAGTCATGACTCTCTGTACTACGAGTACTGGACGTGACACAGTCATGACTCTCTGTACTACGAGTACTGGACGTGACACAGTCATGACTCTCATCACTACGAGTACTGGACGTGACACAGTCATGACTCTCATCACTACGAGTACTGGACGTGACACAATCATGACTCTCATCACTACGAGTACTGGACGTGACACAATCATGACTCTCATCACTACGAGTACTGGACGTGACACAATCATGACTCTCATCACTACGAGTACTGGACGTGACACAATAATGACTCTCATCACTACGAGTACTGGACGTGACACAATCATGACTCTCATCACTACGAGTACTGGACGTGACACAAACATGACTCTCATCACTACGAGTACTGGACGTGACACAATCATGACTCTCATCACTTCGAGTACTGGACATGACACAATCATGACTCTCATCACTACGAGTACTGGACGTGACACAATCATGACTCTCATCACTTCGAGTACTGGACGTGACACAATCATGACTCATCACTACGAGTACTGGACGTGACACAATAATGACTCTCATCACTACGAGTACTGGACGTGACACAAACATGACTCTCATCACTACGAGTACTGGACGTGACACAAACATGACTCTCATCACTACGAGTACTGGACGTGACACAAACATGACTCTCATCACTACGAGTACTGGACGTGACACAAACAAGGACAGTCGCATCAGAATGTTTAGTTATGTACTATATTACGTATACATATATTTTCTCAAAAGTCCGTAATAGTGCCCCAGTTTGATGTAATTTAAGCAGGTATAAGCTTGATAACGGTCTATGAAGTCTAGAAGTTCAATTACATTTACAATTACAATTGTTACAGTAATTACATTCATCTTAAATAGCACTTAGGTGAAGTCTGGTACAGGACAATCACACGTGCACATAGTCTCATGAATTTTGCCCAAGATGCACTGCATGATTGTTTAAAATTTGAAGCAAGTCGAATAAGTCGTTCTTGATTAATAAACGATATTTTTTGAGAAAAGAAACGACAGTGTTGCTGAGAATGTTCTGAAAAATATGTTAAACTTTAACTTAAAATCGCGAATTTCTAGTTTTTTTTTTTTTTAGTTTTCCCTTTTTAATTGTATTTAAAAATTCTCTACAATCCTGATAGAAAATATATTTGACATTAACTTCTTAATTGTAATTTGTTAAAACTGGCAGAAAATGGGCAAATTAGCACCCATCAAACCCAGATTTAATAAAAAAATACAATTAAGCTACACCAGCATTTAGGGTTTGAAGACGACCAGAAGAGGCATTGTGTATTTATTACATAGGAAATAATTGACCTAATCGAGAAATTGAAATTTACCCAACATAAAGTAGGTCACATTGTTTTAATAAAACTCAAGAAAGACCTTTTTTACTAATTGATCTGATTCCAACTATTCCAAGTTTATTAACCATTTCAGTAAAATTTCAAATTTGCAGCAACTCAGACCAAACTTTTGGGGCGTCATCCTTATTATAGAAAAATTCTGAAACTATTCGGAAGAAGCATTCTTTAGATGACGAATGAAAGTAAATATCACTATTTGTTCAGTAAAATTGACAAATTGGAACTTAGAGTAGCCGTTAGCAACTTTATTGTTGTGGTCGGGGAGCCCCACCAGTGGTGAAAAATTTGAAAGTCGATCGGTTGAGTTGTTCTCCAGTTATGGCATAGATAACTGGAGAACAGCTGCAGTTAATTTACCACCAACTTAACAGAACAGAAAGGCACAATACCGTGACTGGAACAATACACAATACCGTGACTGGAACAATACACAATACCGTGACTGGAACAATACACAATACCGTGACTGGAACAATACACAATACCGTGACTGGAACAATACATAATACTCTGACTGGAACAATACATAATACTCTGACTGGAACAATACACAGTACCGTGACTGGAACAATACATAATACCGCGACTGGAACAGTACACAATACTGTGACTGGAACAATACATAATACCGTGACTGGAACAATACATAATACCGCGACTGGAACAGTACACAATACTGTGACTGAATCAATACACAATACTGTGACTGGAACAATACACAATACCGTGACTGGAACAATACACAATACCGTGACTGGAATAATACACAATACTGTGACTGGAACAGTTAATACCGTGACTGGAACAATACACAATATTGTGACTGGAACAATACATAATATTGTGACTGGAACAATACATAATATTGTGACTGGAACAGTACTCAGTACTGTGACTGGAACAATACATAATACCGTGACTGGAACAAGACATAATACCGTGACTGGAACAGTACACAATACTGTGACTGGAACAATACACAATACTGTGACTGGAACAGTACACAATACGGTGTCTGGAACAATACACAATACTGTGACTGGAACAATACATAATACCGTGAGTGGAACAGTAAGCAATACGATGACGAACAGTACACAATACGACGAGTGGAACAATACACAATACTGTGACTGGAACAATACACAGTACCGTGACTGGAACAGTACACAATACCGAGAGTGGAACAATACACAATACCGAGAGTGGAACAATACACAATACCCAGACTGGAACAATACACAATACCGAGACTGGATTAATACACAATACCATGGCTGGAACAATACACAATACTGTGACTGGAACAATACACAATACCGAGACTGGAACAATACACAATACCATGACTGGAACAATACACAATACTGTGACTGAAACAATAAACAATACTGTGACTGGAACAATACACAATACAGTGACTGGAACAGTTCACAGTACCGTGACTGGAACAGCACACAATACTGTGACTGTAACAATTCACAATACTGTGACTGGAACAATACACAATACCTTGACTGGAACAACACTGTGACTGGAACAATAAACAATACTGTGACTGAAACAATACACAATACTGTGACTGGAAGAATACACAATACTGTGACTGGAACAATACACAATACCATGACTGGAACAATACACAATACCATGACTGGAACAATACGCAATACCGTGACTGGAACAATACACAATACCATGACTGGAGCAATACACAATACCATGACTGGAACAATACGCAATACCGTGACTGGAACAATACACAATGCAATGACTGGACCAATACACAATACCGTGACTGGAACAGTTCACAATACCGTGACTGGAACAATACACAATTGAGTGGAACAATTCACAGTACTGTGACTGGAGCAGTACACAATACCATGACTGGAACAATACACAATACTATGGAACAATACACAATACCGTGACTGGAACAATACACAATACTGTGACTGGAACAATACACAATACCGTGACTGGAACAATACACAATATCATGACTGGAACAATACACAATACTGTGACTGGAACAGTTAACAATACCGTGACTGGAACAATACACAATGCTGTGACTGGAACAGTTAACAATACCGTGACTTGAACAATACACAATACTGTGACTGGAACAATACACAATACCGTGACTGGAACAATACACAATACCGTGACTGGAACAATACACAATATCATGACTGGAACAATGCACAATACCGCGACTGGAACAATACACAATACCATGACTGGAACAATACACAATGATGTGACTGGAACAATAAACAATACTGTGACAGGAACATTACACAATACCATGACTGGAACAATACACAATACTATGACCGGAACAATACACATATACTGTGACTGGAACAATACACAATACTGTGACTGGAACAATACACAATACTGTGACTGGAACAATACACAATACTGTGACTGGAACAATACACAATACTGTGACTGGAACAATACACAATACCATGACCGGAACAATACACAATACTGTGACTGGAACAATACACAATACTGTGACTGAAACAATACACAATACTGTGACTGGAACAATACACAATACTGTGACTGGAACAATACACAATACTGTGACTGGAACAATACACAATACTGTGATTGGAACAATACATAATACTGTGACTGGAACAATACACAATACTGTGACTGGAACAATACACAATACTGTGATTGGAACAATACATAATACTGTGACTGGAACAATACACAATACTGTGACTGGAACAATACACAATACTGTGACTGGAACAATACACAATACCGTGACTGGAACAATACACAATACCGTGACTGGAACAATACACAATACTGTGACTGGAACAATAAACAATACCATGACCGGAACAATACACAATACTGTGACTGGAACAATACACAATACCATGACCGGAACAATACACAATACTGTGACTGGAACAATACACAATACTGTGACTGGAACAATACACAATACTGTGACTGGAACAATACACAATACCATGACCGGAACAATACACAATACTGTGACTGGAACAATACACAATACTGTGACTGGAACAATACACAATACCATGACTGGAACAATACACAATACTGTGACTGGAACAATACACAATACCATGACCGGAACAATACATAATACTGTGACTGGAACAATACACAATACCATGACCGGAACAATACATAATACTGTGACTGGAACAATACACAATACTGTGACTGGAACAATACACAATACTGTGACTGGAACAATACACAATACTGTGACTGGAACAATACACAATACTGTGACTGGAACAATACACAATACTGTGACTGGAACAATACACAATACTGTGACTGGAACAATACACAATACTGTGACTGGAACAATACACAATACTGTGACTGGAACAATACACAATACCATGATCGGAACAATACACAATACTGTGACTGGAACAATACACAATACTGTGACTGGAACAATACACAATACTGTGACTGGAACAATACACAATACCGTGACTGGAACAATACACAATACTGTGACTGGAACAATACACAATACCATGACCGGAACAATACACAATACCGTGACTGGAACAATACACAATACTGTGACTGGAACAATACACAATACCATGACTGGAACAATACACAATACCATGACTGGAACAATACACAATATAACCAGCACATAAGAGAGAGGAGTTTACGACGACGTTTCGGTCTCATTTGGACCATTTACAAAATCACACTGTGTGATTGTAAATGGTTCCAAATCGGACCGAAACGTCGCGGTAAGCTCCTCTCTCCTATGTTCGTATTATTTGTGTAACTTAACAGGCACTATCCTGGCCCTAAGATGCATCAGCCATTAAATAGTTAAGTCGTTCAGAAGAGGTCAACTGACTTTTGTTTAACGTGATTTAATGAAAACTTCAGATTATTGTACACATAAAATGATCAAACCTGCTCCTACACACTGGAACATCACGAAACATTATTTGTGACCTCTTGAAGCTATGTCACAGAGTGTTTTGAAAGCTGTCCGAACCATTCCAAGATGCTGGAACTGGGTTCTACAACTTTGGTCGTAGGGCACACACACATACCAATTGTTCCAGGAATTTAGTCCTCGTTACCGTACATAAGCGTTGGAAATCTGAAGCCGATTGGACTAGTCGTTCTTGAGTTATGAGCGAAAAAGGAAAAATTAGGCAGGGTCTTGAAGGCTTCCCATCGGGATTTCTATTATACTGTTTAAAACAGGGTTAGCAGATGTGGGTGTAAGGCGCTGCTAGCTGGTCAACTAGTCAGGTCATTTTAATACCAAAACACTTCGTTGTGTGTGTAGACAACACTACCATGGTGAGTAGTGTAGCTAGCACTTCCATGGTGAGTAGTGTAGCCAACACTACCACGGTGTGTAGTGTAGCCAACACTACCACGGTGTGTAGTGTAGCCAACACTACCACGGTGTGTAGTGTAACCAACACTACCACGGTGTGTAGTGTAGCCAACACTACCACGGTGTGTAGTGTAGCCAACACTACCACGGTGTGTAGTGTAGCCAACACTACCACGGTGTGTAGTGTAGCCAACACTACCACGGTGTGTAGTGTAACCAACACTACCACGGTGTGTAGTGTAGCCAACACTACCACGGTGTGTAGTGTAGCCAACACTACCACGGTGTGTAGTGTAGCCAACACTACCACGGTGTGTAGTGTAGCCAACACTACCACGGTGTGTAGTGTAGCCAACACTACCACGGTGTGTAGTGTAGCCAACACTACCACGGTGTGTAGTGTAGCCAACACTACCACGGTGTGTAGTGTAGCCAACACTACCACGGTGTGTAGTGTAACCAACACTACCATGGTGTCAAGTGTAGCCAACGCTACCATGGTGAGTAGTGTAGCCAACACTACCATGGTGAGTAGTGTAGCCAACACTACCATGGTGAGTAGTGTAGCCAACACTACCATGGTGAGTAGTGTAGCCAACGCTACCATGGTGAGTAGTGTAGCCAACACTACCATGGTGAGTAGTGTAGCCAACACTACCATGGTGAGTAGTGTAACCAACACTACCATGGTGAGTAGTGTAGCCAACACTACCATGGTGAGTAGTGTAACCAACACTACCATGGTGAGTAGTGTAGCCAACGCTACCATGGTGAGTAGTGTAGCCAACACTACCATGGTGAGTAGTGTAGCCAACACTACCATGGTGAGTAGTGTAGCCAACACTACCATGGTGAGTAGTGTAGCCAACACTACCATGGTGAGTAGTGTAGCCAACACTACCATGGTGAGTAGTGTAGCCAACACTACCATGGTGAGTAGTGTAACCAACACTACCATGGTGAGTAGTGTAGCCAACGCTACCATGGTGAGTAGTGTAGCCAACACTACCATGGTGAGTAGTGTAGCCAACACTACCATGGTGAGTAGTGTAGCCAACACTACCATGGTGAGTAGTGTAGCCAACACTACCATGGTGAGTAGTGTAGCCAACACTACCATGGTGAGTAGTGTAGCCAACACTACCATGGTGAGTAGTGTAGCCAACACTACCATGGTGAGTAGTGTAGCCAACACTACCATGGTGAGTAGTGTAGCCAACACTACCATGGTGTAAAGTGTAGCCAACACTACCATGGTGTGCAGTGTAGTCTTCACTACCATAGTGTGTAGTGTAGCCAACACTACCATGGTGAGTAGTGTAGCCAACACTACCATGGTGTAAAGTGTAGCCAACACTACCATGGTGTGCAGTGTAGTCTTCACTACCATAGTGTGTAATGTAGCCAACACTACCATAGTGTGCACCTGGAGGTTGGAACACTCAGCTTATAACTGGAGAGAAACGGGATCGATTTCCAGGCTAGATAAGACATATGGGTAAGTTTCGTTTTTACACCTGCTTCCCCTGGTCACCTAGCAGGTACCAGAAGCTAGTCTCCTGGTACCTGCTATCCCTGGCTACCTAGTATCTAACAAGTATTCAGGAGCTAGTCTTCTTGCTATTCTCCGTAGTAGTTAACTGGTACCTGTATTAAGTCTCCATTAGTATTGCCAGATAGATCTCAAACCCCCCCCTACCGATGACACAATATCCCCCCTTTTTCATACTTTATCCCTATTTTCGGTCTTTCCCTCCATTCTCAGTCTTTCCCTCCATTCTCAGTCTTTCCCTCCATTCTCAGTCTTTCCCTCCATTCTCAGTCTTTCCCTCCATTCTCAGACTTTCCCTCCATTCTCAGTCTTTCCCTCCATTCTCAGTCTTTCCCTCCATTCTCAGTCTTTCCCTCCATTCTCAGTCTTTCCCTCCATTCTCAGTCTTTCCCTCCATTCTCAGTCTTTCTCCCCTGATTACTGGCAAACATTTTAGTTTATGATATATTGAATATAAGTAATTTAAAACAATTAGCTTGTATTATTTGCGCTGTGAAATATATTGATAAAAACGACCGAGAGCTGGCAAATAAGAACCTTTATTTATTATCTGTAAAACATTTTTATAATTTAAGTCGCAGCTCAATTAGCCTTAAATGTTATGGGAACATACGTATACGTTTATATATTTCTCATCCAGCTAAATTGTTTTTCTCTTTTAATTAATATATATATTGTTTAATAATATATATATATATATATATATATATATATATATATATATATATATATATATATATATATATATATATATATATATAAAGTATGTGTGTCTGTGTTTTATTTAAGACTCGCAGTTATGTCCATTCAGTAATTTAGATTAGAACTGCATGAAGTTTTTTCAATAACATATAACTTCGGAACTTCTGTTATTTATTCTTCTTGTTATAAAGCTAACAGTCTATTATTATTTTTATTGCACACTGAAGCGCTGTGTTTACTTCAGATTCTGACTAACCCCTGGACTCCCTAGTTATTTTTCCCAGTTGTGTGGACAAGTTAGCACCAATTACTTTATAGGTGCCAGTGTTATATTGTTCTCAGGACTATCAACTCATACTTACCCACATTGCATTGTTTTGCTACCTCTGTTATCGTAACTTTAGCCAAATGATTCCCAAACTCTGTGTTGTCTGTCCGCTGAGTTTGCCACCCATTTTTCTTTCATATTCTCAGTGAAGTTACGTTGGTCGCTATTTATTCCCTCGTTTATGTTTTTAAAGTTGATTATGAATATGGGATGCAAAAGCCCATTTACATATATACTTTCCTTTTTCTACCAGCATGATGTTCCTCAATCTGTTATGTGAGTTTTCTTCTGATGCAGTGTTCTTCAAGTGTTGAACTGTTAGTGCCTTATCAGTTGTATCCTTATCAGTAGGCTCCTTATCAGTAAGTGTTGCGACTCTCCCTGTCAGTAGGTGTTGCGAGTATCCCTGTCAATAAGTGTTGCTACTCTCCCTGTCAGTAGGCGTTGCGACTATCCCTGTTAATAAGTGTTGCTACTCTCCCTGTCAGTAGGTGTTGCGACTCTCCCTGTGAGTAGGTCTTGCGACTCAGTGATCAAACCAAGTGCTGCAAAGTAACTTAGAATTGACCTAATAATTCGCTTACTATTGAACAGAGGGTAATTTAAAGATAGGAGCTTCTCCTCCATGTTGTAGACAACTCTCACACTCCACAATACATAAAAAAAACGATTTTTAAAGAGGTGGACCGGTAAAGCAGCGTAAGTCTTCGGGTCAAAAGCTCCAGCTGTGGGTCACCATATTATTAAGACCCACATAACATTATATCATACTGCATATTTATGGTACAGTACTCGGTGCAGTGATATACTGGAGAGTCCAGTTAATGTCTCAGAAGCTCCTCTGTACATTCTTTGAGAACTCTTACATCTGTTCCACCGGCAACTTATTTTATCGCAGTCTTTGTCGGTCTACGAGTTTGTTAACGATATGACTCACCGACTAAGGCGTCGGTTTGGAGTTTTTTGACTCTCTGATCGCGGGTTCTAACCCCACCCTTGGTATAGTTTGTTAACGATCTCTATAATGACTGTTATATTATTTGTTTTCTCGTGTTATCTCTTATAATTGCTTTCAGAGGTCTTTTTAGCATCCTCGGTTAACACTTTTCTATTATCAATAAACTGTCCACAATTAGAGTTAATATGGCCTTTGTTTTCCTTAATGATTTTTTCATTATTTATGAAGAAACCTATTGGAATTATCTTGGACTCTCTTGCATCTTACATTCTCTTTCATTATTTTTTGTTACCTCACTATCGATTCGTCGGTAAATTAGTCATTTTCTCTCCCAGGGAATGTTTTAGTTTTTTTCGTATTATTATTTTAACTGAAGCATGAATGCACTTTTAGGCAACCTGAACAACAACAGGTTGAAGATTGTCATACCAGCAATCTTCCGTGACAGCATACGTCATCTTGCCCGTCGCCGGGTTGAGGAACGTCATACCAGCAATCTTCCGTGACAGCGTACGTCATCTTGCCCGTAGCCGGGTTGAGGAACGTCATACCAGCAATCTTCCGTGACAGCGTACGTCATCTTGCCCGTAGCCGGGTTGAGGAACGTCATACCAGCAATCTTCCGTGACAGCGTACGTCATCTTGCCCGTAGCCGGGTTGAGGAACGTCATACCAGCAATCTTCCGTGACAGCGTACGTCATCTTGCCCGTCGCCGGGTTGAGGAACGTCATACCAGCAATCTTCCGTGACAGCGTACGTCATCTTGCCCGTAGCCGGGTTGAGGAACGTCATACCAGCAATCTTCCGTGACAGCGTACGTCATCTTGCCCGTAGCCGGGTTGAGGAACGTCATACCAGCAATCTTCCGTGACAGCGTACGTCATCTTGCCCGTCGCCGGGTTGAGGAACGTCATACCAGCAATCTTCCGTGACAGCGTACGTCATCTTGCCCGTAACCGGGTTGAGGAACGTCATACCAGCAATCTTCCGTGACAGCGTACGTCATCTTGCCCGTAGCCGGGTTGAGGAACGTCATACCAGCAATCTTCCGTGACAGCGTACGTCATCTTGCCCGTAGCCGGGTTGAGGAACGTCATACCAGCAATCTTCCGTGACAGCGTACGTCATCTTGCCCGTCGCCGGGTTGAGGAACGTCATACCAGCAATCTTCCGTGACAGCGTACGTCATCTTGCCCGTAGCCGGGTTGAGGAACGTCATACCAGCAATCTTCCGTGACAGCGTACGTCATCTTGCCCGTAGCCGGGTTGAGGAACGTCATACCAGCAATCTTCCGTGACAGCGTACGTCATCTTGCCCGTAGCCGGGTTGAGGAACGTCATACCAGCAATCTTCCGTGACAGCGTACGTCATCTTGCCCGTAGCCGGGTTGAGGAACGTCATACCAGCAATCTTCCGTGACAGCGTACGTCATCTTGCCCGTAGCCGGGTTGAGGAACGTCATACCAGCAATCTTCCGTGACAGCGTACGTCATCTTGCAGCGTACGTAGCCCGTAGGTTGAGGAACGTCATACCAGCAATCTTCCGTGACAGCGTACGTCATCTTGCCCGTAGCCGGGTTGAGGAACGTCATACCAGCAATCTTCCGTGACAGCGTACGTCATCTTGCCCGTCGCCGGGTTGAGGAACGTCATACCAGCAATCTTCCGTGACAGCGTACGTCATCTTGCCCGTAGCCGGGTTGAGGAACGTCATACCAGCAATCTTCCGTGACAGCGTACGTCATCTTGCCCGTAGCCGGGATGAGGAACGTCATACCAGCAATCTTCCGTGACAGCATACATCATCTTGCTCGTAGCCGGGATGAGGAATGTCATCTTGCAGCGTACGTAGCCGTAGGGTTGAGGAACGTCATACCAGCAATCTTCCGTGACAGCGTACGTCATCTTGCTCCGTAGCCGGGACAGAGTACGTTGAGGAACGTCATACCAGCAATAGCAATCTTCCGTGACAGCGTACGTCATCTTGCCCGTAGCCGGGAGGAACGTTGAGGAACGTCATACCGGGATGAGGAACGTCAGCAATCTTCCGTGACAGCGTACGTCATCTTGCCCGTCGCCGGGTTGAGGAACGTCATACCAGCAATCTTCCGTGACAGCGTACGTCATCTTGCCCGTCGCCGGGTTGAGGAACGTCATACCAGCAATCTTCCGTGACAGCGTACGTCATCTTGCCCGTAGCCGGGATGAGGAACGTCATACCAGCAATCTTCCGTGACAGCGCACATCATCTTGCTCGTAGCCGGGATGAGGAACGTCATACCAGCAATCTTCCGTGACAGCGTACGTCATCTTGCTCGTAGCCAGGTTGAGGAACGTCATACCAGCAATCTTCCGTGACAGCGTACGTCATCTTGCTCGTAGCCGGGATGAGGAACGTCATACCAGCAATCTTCCGTGACAGCGTACGTCATCTTGCTCGTAGCCAGGTTGAGGAACGTCATACCAGCAATCTTCCGTGACAGAGTTGAGGTTGAACGTCATACCAGCAATCTTCCGTGACAGCGTACGTCATCTTGCTCGTAGCCGGGATGAGGAACGTTACCAGCAATCCCGTCGCGTACGTCATCTTGCTCGTAGAGGAACGTCATACCAGCAATCTTCCGT
Source organism: Cherax quadricarinatus (assembly GCF_038502225.1). Classification (NCBI taxonomy): domain Eukaryota; kingdom Metazoa; phylum Arthropoda; class Malacostraca; order Decapoda; family Parastacidae; genus Cherax; species Cherax quadricarinatus. The sequence goes on along the minus strand of NC_091321.1, from coordinate 28,989,266 downwards.
GACAGCGTACGTCATCTTGCAATCTTCCGTAGCGTACGTCATCTTGCTCGTAGCCGGGATGAGGAACGTCATACCAGCAATCTTCCGTGACAGCGTACGTCATCTTGCTCGTAGCCAGGTTGAGGAACGTCATACCAGCAATCGTCCGTGACAGAGTACGTCATCTTGCCCGTCGCCAGGTTGAGGAACGTCATACCAGCAATCTTCCGTGACAGCGTACGTCATCTTGCCCGTCGCCAGGTTATCCCACTCAAGACTAACTAGTGTGTTCCTTGTCCAGTTGCTATCTGTAGAGTGAAAGAACTGACACTTGTACAGGGTTATCACTACGGTTATTATTATTATTTCATTCATGAGGAGTGCTAAGCTCGTAGGGGTCCTACAGCGCCTGGGGGGTGGAAGGCATTCAGGAGCCCCTCGCAAGCATCAAGGAATCTTCCTTGAAGGGTTCCAGGCGACCAGATTTCCTAATATTATGTAAGCAATAGATTTGTGATCTCTTGGTCTAGGTTTTTCTATATACTCTCTCTTCTTCCATCGTTTTTCCCTTACTGTTACCTTGCCTGTCCTCCTCCCTCCTACCTCCCTCACACAATATAAACCCTCTTTGCCTTCCCTTCAGACACATCCCACAAGGCACTAATCACGACTCGGCGCTAAACAGAACCTCAGGTCTTGCAGGTAACGCAAGTTGCTCAACGCCCCCTCTGGCGCAGCTCCTCCAGATGTATAGCCTCCTACACGGTGATTAAGCCACTACCGTGTGCTCCCGCCGGCGGAGGAGGGCTGTGGACGGGATCTCGCCGATAAATATTTGCCCGCAGTTAATAAATATTTGCCAAGTTAATCATCGTGTCGACGACGATTCCAGGATCATCACATGTGGCCGGTGGGCATGTAGCGCTGTTCTTACTATCATCACCGCCTCTAATGTTGCCTCTCCACTAGCATGTCTTACGCTCTATGGCTCGCCTTATATAAAATTAAAAAGAACAATAAATATCTAATCCGCCACACCCCTTCAACCTGTCCTTTAGGTGTTTCGAAAGATGTAAAGTAAAGTTTTGATGATCGGTCACAGAGGGGTAATAAAACTGAATAAGTGATGATGTCCTAAGTACGACCCGCTCAGAGATTTACTGCGCCGTAAAACTATTTAACATGTTAATAATGTATCATTCATGAGTAAATCAATCTGTGTGAGCCGTGTAATGTTCGAGGGCAAGTGGACTCATCTGCAGCACCGTCATCACTGGATGCGTGTGGTAGCGTGGCGTGCTTGGCTATCCTACCACAACAAAAACTGAGGTAGCTTGACCAATTCGTCTCAAATATTAAAAACCAACGAGGGAAAAAAGCGTTTTAAATTGTCTAAAATTCCTGACATTTAATTAGAAAACATTTGAAGGGAAAAAACTTGAGTATCACCGTCATTGTCTCTAAGTTTTCAATTATTTAATCAATTAATTACAATCTTGTGGCGTCGCATTCAGGCAAGGATTTTTCTCTAAGTACTTAGCTGTGTCACCTCCGACCTTCAATAGGTAAACCCTCTGACCTATCACCCTAATTGGCCGTGCGTTGCGGACCCCAGACGCAAATAGCTTAATCATGAAGCATAATTAGCGAGGCGCTGCCCGCGAGATGGTGTAGTGAGCGCCGCTCCTAGTGATCTATGCGCCAGCCCACCCTTGATTTGGCATCCCTTTAAGGGGAAATGGAAGACTTTTAATGATTGGGTGAGCATCGCCTTGCCTAACATGCAAGCGCTCCTTGGGTAAATAGATTAGGGTGGAGCCCATGCTCCTACCGCTGCTGCTGCTGATCCTGCTTCTTCTACCCCTGCTTCTGCTGCTACTCCTGCTCCTGCCGTTGCTGTTACTGTTCTATCTCCTGCGTCAGCTCTCTCGCTGCTGCTGCTGCTACTGATAGTCGTGATGATAATGTTGTTCATGTTTGTACTTTCCTGCTCCTGTTCCTGTTTGTGGTTTTCCTGCTTCTGCTTTTACTGTTGATGTTTCTGTTGCTCGTGTTGTTGCTGATCGCGTTTTGCCTACTGTTCTTCCTGTTCCTGCTGCTGTTCCTGCTCTTGCTGCTTGTTCTTTCGCTGCTGCCGTTGTTGCAACTTCTGTAGCTTCGCCTGTTGCTACTGTTCTTGCTTCTCTTCCTACACTCTTACTACTTTTACAGCTACTTCTGCTGCTCACGTAGCTGTTATTGCTGTTACTACTTTTGGTACAGATTCTGCTGATGTTGCTTTTTTTCTACTACTGCTGCTCATGCTACTGTAGCTGTTGATGTCGCTGTTACTAACTACTGTTACAGCTTCTGCTGCTGCTGATCCTTTTCCTGCTGCTGCTTCTGCTCATGCAACTGCTGCCATTGATGTTTCTGTTACATATATTAGGGGTGCTGTTGCTGCTTCTGTTGCTGGCGCTTCTCTTTCCTCTTCCCGTTGCTGTTGCTGCTTCTCCTCTTCCTACTACAGATGCAGTTGCTGAGGCTGCTGTTACGCCTGTTGCTATAGTTGCCTTTTCTGCTGCTTCTGTTGCTGCTGCTGTTTCTCCTGCTGCTGCTCCTCATACTTGTGTATCTGGTTCTGCTCCTTGCATTGCAGCTGTTGGTACAGCTGCTGCTGTTGCTGGTGATTCGGTGACTGGTTCTTCAGCTACTGCTTCCCTTGCTGGTTCTTCAGCTACTGCTACCCTTGCTGGTTCTTCAGCTACTGCTACCCTTGCTGGTTCTTCAGCTACTGCTACCGGTTCTGGTTCTTCAGCTGCTGCTACCCTTGCTGGTTCTTCAGCTACTGTTGCTGGTTCTACTGCTACTGTTGCTAGGTCTACTGCCACCCTTATTTGTTCTACTGCTACTGTTGCTAGGTCTACTGTTACCCTTGCTGGTTCTACTGTTACTAGACGTACTGCTACCCTTGCTGGTTCTACTGTAACTGTTGCTTGTTGTTACAAAAAACGCGATTCTAAAAGCTTAGAGATCTCCAGTGAATACTAGAAAGGACAGCCCTTCTAGCATCCAGCCTGTTACTGGGTTTTCGTAACAAGTAGTCAGTATCCTTGTCCAATTATCCATTAGAATTCCGTATGATTCAATAGTGCTTCAGGATTACAACTGGTAGGCTACTAACTAGAGAAAATAAAATTTAATAAATTTATTATTTAAATTAATAATAATCAAAATAATATTAATCACTTCTCTCGAGTACAGTATTATTGTGCTGAAAGCACATATCACTTTTATAATTCTTAAGTACCGTCTGGTACATTAACATTTAATAAGATATTACAAATATATACAAGTTTGTGTGTATGTGTGTAAGTGCTCTAAGTAGTTCGTTATGTCTCACGACTCGACTAGACTTAAACAAGTGACTGACAAAGTCCTCTCATAAACTAAGTTCTTGACCAACTGGCAATCAGAACAGTCTGCTTGAACAGTAAAACGACTGATAAGCCGAACAACAATATAACAAGCAACTGCGACACAATCAGGAACAAGGAGATATTATAACGACAGCTAGTAGGGACCATCAGCAGATCCTCCACAAAAGTCACAAAACTCCCATACTACTGAATCTAAGATCAGCATAAGAAAATCCCCGACTGTGAAAGTACACAGAAACCAGTACAAATTAGGTCAGAAGCTACAGCTCAGGACCTGAATTGCTTAGAGTGTCTAAGAGACACACAACCTCAGTACAATGTCGAAAATCACTAAGTCTATACAATGTTCTGTGAACAGTCTCTCCAGAACTAAAAAGAATAATGAGACAAGAGACGATCTTCCAACAAGGGCCAATAAGGGAGATTTAGGTACTTGTATAGAATACATCCAACCACCAAGCGAGTCTAGACCAGACTGAATACTTCAGGTGAGGTAAGAACACCCCCCCCCTCGATCACGTGATAGCTCCGTGGACAGTTACTGCCCAGCAACAGAAGCCGGCAGGGAAACGAGCAAAGAGCGATAATTACAGTAGTTAGACAATCAAGACTTGAACTGAGCACATAATATGTTACATCCTACCTAACAACATAACTAAGTCAAATAATATAAAGCAATACATTTACGATTTAGCTATTATCGCAAATATAAGCAATATAAAATTGTATGAAAAGGTAATATACATGTAATATACATAATATACATTGCAACCCATTCAGGGGATGCAACACTTGCTCTACTGCTACTGTTGTTGATTCTGTTACTACTGTTGCTGATTCTACTGACACTTGCTGATTCTGCTGCCACTCTTGCTGGTGTTACTGCTACTGTTTCTGTTTCTACTGCTCCAGCTATTCTGATTTGATGTCAGGGCTCACCCTCAACCTAACTCATGTTATGTGTACATTCATGTTAAGTGTACACACCTGGCTGGGAGCAGCAGACTCACTGAAGCTGGTCGTATACACACCTGGCTGGGAGCAGAAGACTCACTGAAGCTGGTCGTGTACACACCTGGCTGGGAGCAGCAGACTCACTGAAGCTGGTCGTGTACACACACGCTGAACTCTCTTGTACGAGGTGAAAAGCCAACTGCAGTCAGTGATCTCTGCTCTCTGGCTCACTGACATCTTTTTGCTCTGCTGCACTTTGTATACTGTAAATGTTGCTGGAGGGAATATTCAGGCACTCAAAGACTAATTTTTGTGTTTGTTTTTGTCTCTGCTTGAAGGTTGATCTTCATCTGGAGACTTGTACTGCCATGCACAACAGGACTTGCTTCGTGTTCCTGTGTCCGGAATGGCGCTGGGTCTGGTGCTGTTGTTGCTGATGCTGTCACTGTCGTGACTGATGCTGTTGCTTATGCGGCTGAGGCAGCTGCTGTTACTATTGCTGTTCTAGTTGATACTGTTTCTAATGCTGCCAATGGTGTTAGTGCTGCTGATGGTTCGCTATTGCTGCTGTTACGGCTGTTGCTACTTCTGCCGTAGCTGCTACTGTAGCTGATGCTCGTATTTCCGCGTTTGGTGTTGTTACTGCTGCTGCTGTTGTCATATATTACTGATGCTGCTGCTTCTGCTACTGTTGCAGCTATCGCCATTGCTCTTGTTAATGCTAATGTTGATGTTTGTACCCCGGTTGGTGCTGCTGTTGTTGATACTACTGCTATTTCTGCTGACACTGCTGTTGGTGCTGCTGTTAGTAGTGCTGCTGGTTCTATTACAGTTGTTGTTGCCGCTGCTGTGCCGCAGCTGCTACTGTTGCCGCTGCTGTGCCGCAACTGCTATTGTTGTCGCTGCTGTTGCCGATAGCTTGATAATGGTGTTGTTACTCTTGTGTTGCTGCTCCTGCTTTTGCGGACGTCGAAGCAGCAGCAGCTTGTACTGGTGATGTTGCTAGTGGCGCTGATACTCGTGATGGTTGTGCTGGGGCCTCAGCTGTTTTGCTAGTGCTGTTGTTGTTGCTGCTACTGCTACTAGTGCTGTTGCTTATTTAGATGTTCATGGTTGTGTGGGTGCTGCTGGTACTAATGGTACTCCTGATATTGCTGGTGCTCGCTCTGTTGCTGCTGCTCGCTCTGTTGCTGCTGCTGTTTTTGCTGGTTCTGCTAGTGCTGCTGCTACTGTTGATGCTGATGCTGTTGGTACTGGTGTTGTGGGTGTTGATGCTGTTGGTGCTGGTGTTGTTGGTGCTGGTGTTGTTGGTGCTGGTGTTGTTGGTGCTGGTGTTGTTGGTGCTGGTGTTGTTGGTGCTGGTGTTGTTGGTGCTGGTGTTGTTGGTGCTGGTGTTGTTGGTGCTGGTGTTGTTGGTGCTGGTGTTGTTGATGCCTGTGTTGTTGGTGCTGGTGTTGTTGATGCTGAAGTTGTTGGTACTGGTGTTGTGGGTGTTGATGCTGTTGGTGCTGGCGTTGTTGGTGCTGGTGTTGTTGGTGCTGGTGTTGTTGATGCCTGTGTTGTTGGTGCTGGTGTTGTTGGTGCTGATGCTGTTGGTGCTGGTGTTGTTGGTGCTGGTGTTGTTGATGCTGAAGTTGTTGGTACTGGTGTTGTGGGTGTTGATGCTGTTGGTGCTGGTGTTGTTGGTGCTGGTGTTGTTGGTGCTGGTGTTGTTGGTGCTGGTGTTGTTGGTGCCTGTGTTGTTGGTGCTGGTGTTGTTGGTGCTGATGCTGTTGGTGCTGGTGTTGTTGGTGCTGGTGTTGTTGGTGCTGATGATTTTGGTGCTGGTGTTGTTGGTGCTGGTGTTGTTGGTGCTGATGATTTTGGTGCTGGTGTTGTTGGTGCTGGTGTTGTTGGTGCTGCTGTTGTTGGTGCTGGTGTTGTTGGTGCTGGTGCTGTTGGCGCTGGTGTTGTTGGTGCTGGTGTTGTTGGTGCTGCTGTTGTTGGTGCTGGTGTTGTTGGTGCTGGTGTTGTTGGTGCTGCTGTTGTTGGTGCTGGTGCTGTTGGCGCTGGTGCTGTTGGTGCTGGTGTTGTTGGTGCTGCTGTTGTTGGTGCTGGTGTTGTTGGTGCTGGTGTTGTTGGTGCTGGTGTTGTTGGTGCTGGTGTTGTTGGTGCTGCTGTTGTTGGTGCTGGTGTTGTTGGTGCTGCTGTTGTTGGTGCTGGTGTTGTTGGTGCTGGTGCTGTTGGCGCTGGTGTTGTTGGTGCTGGTGTTGTTGGTGCTGGTGTTGTTGGTGCTGGTGTTGTTGGTGCTGGTGTTGTTGGTGCTGGTGTTGTTGGTGCTGGTGTTGTTGGTGCTGGTGTTGTTGGTGCTGGTGTTGTTGGTGCTGGTGTTGTTGGTGCTGCTGTTGTTGGTGCTGGTGCTGTTGGCGCTGGTGTTGTTGGTGCTGGTGTTGTTGGTGCTGGTGTTCTTGGTGCTGGTGTTGTTGGTGTTGGTGTTGTTGGTGCTGGTGTTGTTGATGTTGTTGGTGCTGGTGTTGTTGGTGTTGGTGTTGTTGGTGCTGGTGTTGTGGGCGCTGGTGCTGGTGGTGCTGGTGTTGTTGGTGCTGGTGTTGTTGGTGCTGCTGTTGTTGGTGCTGGTGTTGTTGGTGCTGGTGTTGTTGGTGCTGGTGCTGTTGGCGCTGGTGCTGTTGGTGCTGGTGTTGTTGGTGCTGCTGTTGTTGGTGCTGGTGTTGTTGGTGCTGGTGTTGTTGGTGCTGCTGTTGTTGGTGCTGGTGCTGTTGGCGCTGGTGCTGTTGGTGCTGGTGTTGTTGGTGCTGCTGTTGTTGGTGCTGGTGTTGTTGGTGCTGGTGTTGTTGGTGCTGCTGTTGTTGGTGCTGGTGCTGTTGGCGCTGGTGTTGTTGGTGCTGGTGTTGTTGGTGCTGCTGTTGTTGGTGCTGGTGTTGTTGGTGCTGGTGTTGTTGGTGCTGCTGTTGTTGGTGCTGGTGCTGTTGGCGCTGGTGCTGTTGGTGCTGGTGTTGTTGGTGCTGATGTTGTTGGTGCTGGTATTGTTGGTGCTGGTGCTGGTGTTGTTGGTGCTGGTGTTGTTGTTGCTGATGTTGTTGGTGCTGGTATTGTTGGTGCTGGTGCTGGTGTTGTTGGTGCTGGTGTTGTTGGTGCTGGTGTTGGTGCTGGTGTTGTTGGTGCTGGTGTTGTTGGTGCTGGTGTTTTTGGTGCTGTTGGTGCTGGTGATTTTGGTGCTGTTGGTGCTGGTGTTGGTGCTGGTGTTGGTGCTGGTGTTGTTGGTGCTGGTGTTGTTAGTGCTGGTGTTGTTGGTGCTGGTGTTGTTGGTGCTGTTGGTGCTGGTGTTTTTGGTGCTGTTGGTGCTGGTGTTGTTGGTGCTGGTGCTGTTGGTGCTGGTGCTGTTGGTACTGGTGTTGATGGTGCTGGCATTGTTGGTGCTTGTGTTGTTGGTACTGTTGGTGCTGGTGTTGGTGCTGGTGTTGTTGCTGATGCTGTTGGTACTGGTGCTGTTGGTGCTGGTGCTGTTGGTGCTGGTGTTCTTGGTGCTGGTGTTGTTGGTACTGGTGTTGTTGGTGCTGGTGTTGTTGGTGCTGGTATTGTTGGTGCTGGTGTTGTTGGTGCTGTTGGTGCTGGTGTTGGTGCTGGTATTGTTGGTGTTGTTGGTGCTAGTGTTATTGGTGCTGGTGTTGTTGCTGATGCTGTTGGTGCTGGTGCTGTTGGTGCTGGTATTGTTGGTGCTGGTGTATTTGGTGCTGGTGTTGATGCTGGTGTTGTTGCTGATGCTGTTGGTGATGGTGCTGGTGTTGGTGCTGTTGTTGTTGGTGCTGGTATTGTTGGTGCTGGTGTTGTTGGTGTTGTTGGTGCTGGTGTTGTTGGTGGTAGTGTTGTTGGTGCTGGTGTTGGTGCTGTTGGTGCTGGTGCTGGTGCTGTTGGTGCTGGTATTGTTGGTGCTGGTATTGTTGGTGCTGATGTTGTTGGTACTGGTGTTATCATGTGGGAGTTCGATACGTGGATTAGGTAAGAAATACTCACGTAGGCTGTTATTACGTATAATTGCAGTTATGTGGACAGAGCCCTTGCCAGCCGTACCTATCTCACTCGCTCCTCTCGTAATACTGACTGGCCGCCCACAGTACCCTATGTGAGGGGCCTTTGATACTGCTGAGGTCAGCACAATATGAATTCAGATAGTGACTCAGGCAGAGACGGTTGGTCGTTGAGTCAACGGTACACTGGTTACTGGTAAGTAACTGGTTACTACTACTGAGAGCTCGGCGACGCTAACGTATGTCGTCCCGACATACAACTAATACAAACTAGAGATGGCAGGTATACGGCTTGGGCTGATTCTATACAATGTCAAAGTACACAACAATTAAACATTATATATACATAAGTAGAACATTGGAATGAAAGCTTACGTAACTGAAACTGTAATGCAATACAAGGTATACTATAGTACAACTTAAAACGCAACAAATGAACAACGAACTCAACGTTGAGATTACAAGTGATAAAAAAAAAATTTTTTTGATCGATCGATCTGTATTCATGTGATCTACGGATTCTGAGGAAGGAATATATACAAAGAAAGAGTTTTAACAGAAAGGCAGATTCGGTGCACGCAAATCTAGACTGTTAACTCTCAGAATGCGGAGAGAACATGAACACAAAAAAAAATTCTTGAATACTGATAAGTTGATACTGTAATTATTCATCTATACAGGTTATTTACATTTAACCCCAACTCTGCTAGGGTAAGATTGGCATATGCAGAATGGGTGTCATCTCTGGGAGGATCAAACTCTGTAGCATTGGCTAACTCATGCTGTATTTGAGGCAAATCTGAATTGGAAGTTACAAATGATACTTGAGGATTTCTCAATACCTGTCGTGTACGTAGGGAATAACGACATTCAGGTTGATCATCTGACTGAGTATCAGAGGAAGAGAGTACAGGATCAGGAGGATTGTCAGAGTCTGTCACATTAGTCTGGGTTGGAACATCATTATCATCACATACTAACTTCATATGATCCAAATGCGATTCTTTATACTGACCAGTACTAATCTCTCTAACCTTATACTTATTACCAGTGATATGTTCAACTACTCGATAAGGACCAACAAACTTTTGATCAAGCTTTGGCATTGCAGACGTTTTGTTAAAGTTAATCAGCATAACTCTCGAACCTACTTTGATTTTGGATGGCTTTGATCGAGTGTTTGCGACTCTTGTAAATTCTGCTGTTGATTTATGAAGTGTTTCACGGATTCTTCTAAAAACACTTTGAGCTAAGCTGGTACGAGTTGCTATGAAATCATCAGAGTTGTAATTTGGTTTCGGATTAGAATATAACAACTCATAAGGCAAACGTTTATCTACACCGTACAATGCATAATGTGGAGTGTCACCTATAGAAACATTGTAAGCAGAATTTATAGCACACTGCACATCAGGTATAACTTCATCCCAAGTTTCACTGTTGGGATTGATAGTGGCTCTCAAGACATCAAGTACTTTCTTATTGGTTCGTTCCGCTAACCCATTGCTGGCAGGATGATGAGGAACAATGGTGGATTTAGAGATCTTGTACAAGGTACACAAATTTTCAAGAATTTCATTACAGAATTCACCTCCATTATCTGTTACTAGGGACTTAGGGGTGGTATGCCTGCAGATAATGCGTTCTTTAAACGCTTTAGCTACTGTCTCGGCAGTCTTATCTGCAATAGGAACTAACTCACAATATCTGGTGAAATGGTCTACCATAACACACAGATGTTTGTTGCCTTGGAGGGAACATTGGAAATTAGTTAACAAATCTAGCGCAACTCTTTCCCAAGGTTTGCTAGTAGTTGGATACACTTGGATTGGATTAGGACCATTAGCATTGCCTTTATGTTGCATGCAGACACTACATTTCCTAACATACTCAGAAATATCAGTTGCCATTCGAGGCCAAAAGTATTTCAATCTGGCTTGTTTTACTGAACGATCCATACCAGGGTGTGCAACACCTGGTACATCGTGAACTAGCTGTAAGGCTACATTCACTAGTGACTGTGGAATTACTAACTGGTATACTCTTCTGCTAGGAGTACCCAACTCGGCTGTTCAATACAGTAATTCTTGGTTCATGACAAAGTCACTGATGGGTGCTGGTGGCTTCACATTCAGAATAAGATCTTCCTGGAGCAGGAATCGAATCACACCAGACCACATGGGATCTGTTCGTTGAGCATTCTTTACATCTTCAGCACTAAATGGAGGGTCTGCAGTTACTATACTAACATGTCGCGATAAGGCATCTGCGACTACATTGGACTTGCCAGGTAAATGCTCAAAGGTGGGATTGAACTCTTGGATAGTCAAGGTCCATCTAGCTAACCTTCCAGTAGGTTGTTTGTTCTGGAATAAGGGTATCAGTGGAGCATGATCTGTCAAGACATGAACAGAGTACTGATAAATAATGTCTCGGAAGTGCTTTAAAGACTATACTATTGCTAAAGCTTCTTGCTCAGTTACTGTATAATTATGTTCAGCCTTTGTAAGGACTCGGCTAGCAAATGCAACTGCGTTGTACTTGCCATCGGTCTTCTGAGCTAGTACGGCACCTATGCCAATTGAACTAGCATCAGTTGTCAGATAGAAGGGCTTAGAAAAATCTGGAAATTTCAAAATTGGAGCAGATGTTAGCTTTTCTTTTAGAGTTTGGAATGCTCTTTCTTGACGGAAGGTCCAAACAAAAGGAGCATCTTTCTTAAGCAACTCAGTTAGAGGAGCAGCTATGGAAGAAAAATTGGCAATGAAAGATCTATAAAAACCTGCTAAGCCCACAAAGGATCTTACGGCATCAGCAGTTTTGGGAGTTGGAAAATTTAGTACTGCAGTTACTTTACTTTGGTCAGTCGTAACCCCTCTAGGAGTGACTACGTGACCAAGAAACTTAATTTCTGATCTGAAAAATTGACATTTAGACAGTTTGATCTTTAAATTGGCTTCTTCAAGCTTACCAAGTACTACATCAAGTCTTTTCAAGTGTGTGTCCACGTCTTTAGACATGACGATTACGTCATCTAAGTACACCATAAGTGCATTACCTATGAGACCTCTAAAGATATTAGTCATGAGCCTTGAGAACGTGATAGGGGAAGATCGTAATCCAAATGCCATATGGAGGAAGTGATAATGACCTGTAGGAGTGGAGAATGCAGTTAGTTCTTGGCTGTCCTCGTGAAGAGGGACTTGCCAAAACCCTTGTAACAAATCTAGGGTTGAAAAGACTTTTTTATCTCCGATATTACGTAAAAGATCACCCAGTACAGGGAGTGGAAAGCGATCTGGAATGGTTTTCGCGTTTAACTTCCTAAAGTCAATCACTGGGCGCCAAGTACCATCCTTCTTAGGTACTAGTATCAAGGGTGCATTCCAAGGGGAATTGCTAGGTGCAATAACTCCATCATCAAGCATTTGATTGATCAATTCTTCTGCGACAGCAACTTGTGAATGAGGCATTCTGTACGCAGGTATGTAGATAGGTCTAGTACCAGGTTCAAGTGGAATACGATGGGACAATAAGTTCGTTATACCCATCTTCTCACCTGGTAAAGCAATGGCTTTACGACGTTTGTTCAACAGAGTCAACAAATGCTTGACTTCATCTGGGAAGTCAGTGGGAGCTAAGTCTTTCTCCTCTACTGGTGGAACAGATTGATCCAGTGAAGTGGATGAGGTCTCCCCGGCAGAAATAGCACCGACCCACTGGTCAGGTGACAACTCATCCTCTACCTGAACAGGGTAAGGATAGTGAACAAGGTCAACAAGATTGGTATTTGCTCTAAGGCGAACACTGTGACCAGAAGTGTTGGCCAGGTAGAAATGGATCTTACTATCTCTTACAACATGTAAGGATGGTTCAACAAATAGACCTTTTACTTTGCAGGAATCACTGTCAACTAGGACGTTATCACCATCTGGAACACTAGGAACAACTACAGACACTCTAGTGAGAGCACTAGCCGCAACAGAAACGTCTTTCTGCAGACGGCATGTGACATCAACAAGAGATGGCATTACTAGTTGCAAGTAATTGTTTTCTGACAAGGCGTCCCCTGTGGAGAAACTACTACTCGAACTAGCAGGCATTGCAGGGATAGGTTGTGCACTCAAGGCAATCTGAGCGTCCTCGGACACTTGAGGCATCGGACTATCCTGCAAATCTGAAGGTATAGGTGGAACACTGATGGGAGTGACAGAATTACAAGTGCCTGACCGCTTGGGTACGCTACTGGAGAATGCATTAGCTTGTAAGGACTTAATCCGTACATCATACTCTGCAGCAGTATAACAGATTTCTGATCCAAGCTGGTAACCCCAGAATGGAACGATCAAGTCGTCAATTTGTGCATGCCATCGATAAGGGTCGAGCACAATGCGTAAGTCTCGCATAGAAGCAAATCCCAGTAGAAGGTCACCAGGGAAAGTAATCTGGTCGACAACAAGTAAGGAAGCAGTGAAGTCTCTACCTTGGATAGAAAAGGTTAGGGAAGTCCGACCTCGGACACGCATGTGAGAACCAGATACTCCACTAAGGGAGGACACAGGAGTCGGTTCTACGAGAAGGACATGTCGTAACTTCTTATCCTTAAACAAACTAGACCTAATAATATTGACTTGCGCACCAGAGTCCATGAACAAATGAACGGGCGCATTATAAACAGATGCTTGCACTATAGGGCCTATGGTTGCATTGGAAGTTATGTGCAAACAAAAAGGTGGATTGTCATCAGAAAAGACTTGTTCTACTCCATCCCCAAAATCATCTATGTCAGAGACATGTGAAGCAACATCATCAGCAGGGTTGGCATTCTCGAGACTGCTTAAAGCTTCAAAGGAATTGTGAACGGGGATGGTGTACTCATTATCACCTACTGTCACCATGGGACGGTTTGACTGGGGCGCTCGAATTCCCCCGAATTGGAAGAACGAGCCTGGTTCTGGTTAGTTTGAGAATTGAAAGAATGAGCCTGGTTCTGGTTATTTTGAAAACCACGAGATCTGTTTCCTCTACGGGTTCTGCGGTTGGAACGACCACGGAAAGACCTAGAGTACTGAAGGTTATAGAGAGCATTGCACTCAGATGTGTCATGTCCATGTATTCTATGATAAGTACAGTAGGGAAGATCTGAGTACTCATCATCAGTACGACGTCTCTTAGGGTAACTATCAGGACAATTAATTGCAATATGGCCACGGAAACCACAGTTGTAACAATTCCGCCGACTATGGTTACTGAATGTACTATGAATACTACGAGGTGTATAACGACTCTGTACACTGGTTCTTGGTGATCTCTGAGATGGTTGACGACCACGATTTGTCTCTGTGGCGCAAACAAGAAGTGGTGCAGACTGAGGCATATGTGTGACATTACTTTTAATACAAGGGAAAGTACCCTGGGGGCACAAGGAACGTACATGATTTAAGGCTGTAAGTGGTTCCATCATCACAGTTGGAGGATGAGCCTCATAAGCACACACGGAAGCAGGCGGCATTAGTTCTTTGATTGCTCCAAAAGCTGCTATTTTAGCAAGTGATTCTGTAAATGGTTTAGCCTCTTCAGGGAGAAAAGATGATGATTGGACAGCATTGATAAATGATGATAAAAGTTTGTCTAAACTAACAGCAAATGCACTCAACGATTCATTACTCATGGGTGTAGCATTCACTAGTTCACTAAGAACGACATATGGATCAGCTGTTTTTACTGGGACAAGGAAAGAACGAATCAGTTCCTCATATTGTGACCACTTAGTAAGATTCCTGAAGTCTCGCATATCAAGGAGATCTACAACGTGAACAGCCGCAGGGGATCGATAAAGAGCTTCTTTAGCAAGTCTGATAAGACTTTCCTCTGAAGGAGGACCTTCACCTAGAGCACTAGCACGAGAACGAATGGCTGCAAACCATGCTTCAAGACTATGTACATGGCCATTGAATAAAGGTAACGCATCAAGGGAATCACGAGTATAACTATAATATCTCGGTGTCTGGGTCGGTCTGTCAGTCGGTAAGGAACTGTGAGGACTGATGACAGGACCAGCAGTAGCCTGAGAGGTCTGAGTGTCGACATTCACTAAAGTATCACTTGACAGTATGTGAGACATAATGGCAAAGTAACACGAGAACAAATAAGGCAAAAATAATGAACAATAAAATGATATAAAATTCTAGAATTGAAATAAAAGATATACAACTAATTTTTCAGAAATAATAATGTCTAAGATACACTGTAAGAGGAAGGAAAACTCAATTTAAAGGACTATTGACCAAGCAAAAAAAAAATTTACATTGAAATATACAAGTAAAAATATTACTGGAGACTGAATTAAATTCAAAATGAGCTGTCTTTACTCTTGCTAATAAAGAAATTAATTATTTAAATTTTAAATCAATGTAAAAAGTATAAAATAAAATTACTAAATTGTTAACTGGGAAATTTAAGTATTTTCTAAGAATGCATAGACAAAATTTAAAATATAATTCATAAAAATATCAATAAAAGAAAAGAATTCACTGCAGAACAAATGCAACAAAATAATTCAATGCTGAACAAGAGCAACAAAATAAAGTGTAGAAATAATCACTGCAGTAATAAAGTGTCACTGGGAAAACTCAGGTAAAATAATGAATTAAAATATGAAGAACAAAAAAAAAAAATTAACTGATTGAACACTTTAACTCTTAATTGTAAATTAGACAAAACAATTTACTCAAACAGAGTAAGGAAAACACTTTACGTTAAAAGTAATTGAAATTGCATCAAGAGTGAATTTGTTCAAGAATTATAAAAATATGAATAAAATAAAACACAGGAACAAAACAGGTAATATAACACTTACAGTGGCGGAGCACACTTTATTATAATATATTCTTACAACAAAATCCTGCTGTGACTGATACAACAAAATCTTGCTGTGACTGATACGACAAAAATTTGCTGGCAAAAATAATGGTACACAGTCTGCGAAAAAATTAGAGGAATGAGACACTGCTGGCATACAAAAAAAGACACACATAGAAATAAATGGATAATTTAGTATACTGGGGTGAATATCACTGCATGAAATACAATGACAATTACTGGAGAATACAACGCTGAAAGAATACAATAAAAAAAATGAATCACTTCACACAGGGTGACTGACTGGTACACTACACAATAATACTTACTAGAGACAGGAGTAGCATAAAGAAAAACACAGAATAAAAATATAAGATAAGTGAAAACACTGAAAAATATTCTAAAAATAATGAGTCAAAGAAAAACTGAAAACACAAGGTTTAGAGTACACAAGCAATTTACTATAAATGTCTCACACACGCAAATGTCTTTAAATGCAAGAAAAATGTCTCAAGAAAATTATCACTGAAGTCTGGAGTAGTAGACGGGCGGTGAGGGGTGATGAGGAGAAGGTGTTGTCCTGTGGGCGGGTGGTGTTTCCTCCTACACTCACACTGTTGTCGTGAAGAAATGTGCTTTCTAGGTGAACTCACATAACTGGCTTTATCGTTGGCACCAGCTACAATCTCTTGACCAATTATGTGAGCCAAAACAGTACTAGGACCCGGTACAAGGGTACAAACAACCACAGGTAGATGAGGTGTCTAGTGGTGGTTGTGGATAGTGGTGGGAGAGAGTGGTGGTGGTGGGTGTGACTCTGCTGGGGCACTGCCGCGCACCCCCCTCTACCCACGAAGGTGGCTTGATAACCCACTCTATGCCACAGGAATGGTGAAAACCACTCTTAGCATCCAACAGGGAGCACAAAGCGATATAAACAATACTTCAGAGGAACTTGGCTTACTTCTTACTGCGTGGCTTACTTCTCTCTCTCAGCTGGGTTAGAAGCTGGGTTGGCTGACTGGCTTACCCCACGAGAATGGCTGACTGGAAGACGTGTAACGATGCACAAAGCACGGAGGAGCAGTTGGATGACAGGAGACAGGCTGGATGATAGGCTGACTGGCGTTCACTTCCACAGTCTGGCTTACTGACTGGCTTAATTGCAAAATCCGGGTCAACCCCTCGGAGATTGAAGCAATTAGCACACGAACTAAGCCAGGAAGCTTGAAACGGCTGCAACAGGCTTGCAGGCTGAAGGGTGTGAGGGGAGTCAGGCGGCTGGTGTCTGGAGGTGCGTGAGGGTAGTAGCTGGTGGCTGGAGGTTCACCTTTGACCCTGCCGCTACTCTCACAAACAGCCTTCTAACGCCTTGAATTACCCTTAAAAACGTAAATCCACGCTCCACACCGCTGTCACCATTTATCATGTGGGAGTTCGATACGTGGATTAGGTAAGAAATACTCACGTAGGCTGTTATTACGTATAATTGCAGTTATGTGGACAGAGCCCTTGCCAGCCGTACCTATCTCACTCGCTCCTCTCGTAATACTGACTGGCCGCCCACAGTACCCTATGTGAGGGGCCTTTGATACTGCTGAGGTCAGCACAATATGAATTCAGATAGTGACTCAGGCAGAGACGGTTGGTCGTTGAGTCAACGGTACACTGGTTACTGGTAAGTAACTGGTTACTACTACTGAGAGTGTTGTTGGTGCTGGTGTTGTTGGTGCTGGTGCTGTTGGTGCTGGTATTGTTGGTACTAGTGCTGTTGGTGCTAGTGTTGTTATTGCTGGTGTTGTTGGTGCTAACATGACTCACGAAATCGTAATGACACGATTGTAAACAAACCATACCACGGGCGGGATTTGAACCCGCCTTCAGAGAGTCTCAAAACTCCAGACCGTCGCGTTAGCCACTAGTTTGTTTGCAATCGTGTCATTACGATTTCGTGAGTCATGTTGGCGGCTTTGAGGGGACTTGAGCTAGAGTTTGTCACGGCCACGCTAGTGATCACAGTGGTGCCTATGCTAACCTTCCTATGGTGTAGAAATATACCTAGTTGGACGAATCTTATTGTGGCTAGCTGGTCCAGTGGCTAACGCGACGGTCTGGAGTTTTGAGACTCTGACCGCGGGTTCAAATCCCGCCCGTGGTATGGTTTGTTGGTGCTGATGCTGTTGGTGCTGGTGTTGTTGGTGCTGATGTTAAGAGCAGAACATAAGGAGGAACACTGCAGTAGGCCTGTTGGCCCATACTAGGCAAGTCCTTCACAAATCCAACCCAAGAAATCGGTAATATACTAGACGACCTTTATCGTCACAGTTATTTTTCTTCAACCAACAGTGGAAGCAAGATGATAGAGAGTAGCACTGTAGGTATTCTGGTTGACGGTGAAGTATAACAAGTTCTGAGAGAGGTCCATTAAACAGTTGAACTGACGGAGAACATTAGTTCCCATGATAAAACTTGGCTGATCTTCACGTAGCAACGAAAAGTTCAGGTGTAGGCAGTCCTTTTGCCCCAGGTGGATTTTTGCTTTCATCGGAGGATAACCCATTGAAAAAGAAAACATACTGTATAAAAATGTCTCCGAAATGAAAAAATTCTCTGCGCCTGTGTCTACTAGAAGATCGAAGGTTGATTCACTCAAGGTAGGGGAAAGATGTACCTGTAATCCGTTAGTGAATTTCTCGTGCTTAACACTCTTATTTAATGTATTGAGTAAGTTCTCTTTCTTGAAGTGCAGGGTATTTTTTTCTTTGGAAAATTTTACCATTACCTAAAGACGTGTCATCGTTTTAATATCCATATAAATAACGGATCCCAAGTTATCATTATGATAGTCATCAATTTCAGATGGAAGCACGAAGGCACTGAGAAAAAATTGCGATCTTTTTCCAAACTTGACGCTGATGTTCTCTACAGTTCCAACCTGGACAACTCTTCGGCTATTCCATAACTGTATATCATAAGTGACGTAGCTTGTGATTTGCTCCAACAGTCCTAATCTCTTGGCTAACTCGTAATGAATAAAAGTTTCTGTGGTACCAGTATCTACCATCATTTAGCACCTCACACCATTAATAGTGACGGGCAGTATGTTCTCACCCCGCAATGTGGCGTAGGAATAGCTTCTGGTCGAAGGTTTGCGACTCAGTGTGGGTGGAGGCCTGAAATACAGATCCAAAAAATGGAACTTCCTGCGTAAGCGCACGCTCCTCCGTCTTTCCCGGCTTAATATACGACCTGACCTCAGTTTCATTGTCTCGAGATCTTCCTTTGACGCTCACAACAAAATTACTGAATAAAATACAATAATATGTATGTTAGCAATATCACTAACTAAATTTAGTTAAGTTTAATATCACCAAGAAGAAAGACGATACCACGTATATTAGATATATCACTAATATAATGTAGTTACGCTAGAATAATGAGAATTAAAAGTTCCAGTACGATATTCTTTACATATAAACGATATTTATTATAAGATTACAGCAGACCAATATAAAGCAAATTATGATCTATGTTAAAACAATCACACACACACACACACACACACACACACACACACACACACACACACACACACACACACACACACACACACACACACACACACACACACACACACACACACGGTTGCAATTAGGTGGTATAGTCTGGAAAGTGAGGTAGTGGAGGCAGGTACCATACACAGCTTTATAAAGAAGTATGATAAAGTTCACGGAGCAGGGAGTGGACCTAGAAGCGACCAGTGAAGAGGCGGGGGCCAGGAACTATGAACTGACTCCTGCAACTACAATTAGGCGAGTACAATTGGAGCTACAGTAAGTCTTGTATAACCTGAGGTGATATGTAACAATACTGCGTGTTGATAATGAAGAATATAGTGAAATGATAATGAATATTGTGCAATGATAATGAAGAACTCTGTGTAATGATGCAGTGGTGATAGTGTAGATCAGTGTAGTGACAGTGTAGATCAGTGTAGTGATAGTGTAGATCACAGTGTGTAGTGATAGTGTAGATCACAGTGTGTAGTGATAGTGTAGATCACAGTGTGTAGTGATAGTGTAGATCACAGTGTGTAGTGATAGTGTAGATCACAGTGTGTAGTGATAGTGTAGATCACAGTGTGTAGTGATAGTGTAGATCACAGTGTGTAGTGATAGTGTAGATCAGTGTAGTGATAGTGTAGATCACAGTGTGTAGTGATAGTGTAGATCAGTGTAGTAGTGTAGATCAGTGTAGTGATAGTGTAGATCATAGTGTTGTTAGTGCTGGTGTTGTTGGTGCTGGGGTTGTTGGTGCTGGTGTTGTTAGTGCTGGTGTTGTTGGTGCTGGGGTTGTTGGTGCTGGTGTTGTTGGTTCCGGGGTTGTTGGTGCTGGTGTTGTTGCTGATGCTGTTGTTGCTGATGGTGCTGGTGCTGTTGGTGCTGCTGTTGGTGCTGGTATTGTTGGTGCTGGTGTTGTTGATGCTGGTATTGTTGGTACTAGTGTTGTTGGTGCTAGTGTTGATATTGCTGGTGTTGGTGCTGATGCTGTTGGTGCTGGTATTGTTGGTGCTGTTGTTGTTGGTGCTGGTGTTGTTGGTGCTGGTGTTGTTGGTGCTGGTATTGTTGGTACTAGTGTTGTTGGTGCTAGTGTTGTTATTGCTGGTGTTGGTGCTGATGCTGTTGGTGCTGGTGTTGTTGATGTTGTTGTTGGTGCTGGTGTTGTTGGTGTTGGTGTTGTTGGTGCTGGGGTTGTTGGTGCTGGTATTGTTGGTTCTGGGGTTGTTGGTGCTGGTTTTGTTGGTGCTGGTGTTGTTGGTGCTGGGGTTGTTGGTGCTGGGGTTGTTGGTGCTGGGGTTGTTGGTGCTGGTGTTGTTGGTGCTGGGGTTGTTGGTGCTGGTGTTGTTGGTGTTGGTGTTGTTGGTGCTGGTGTTGTTGGTGCTGGGGTTGTTGGTGCTGGGGTTGTTGGTGCTGGTGTTGCTGGTACTGGTGCTGTTGGTGCTGGTGTTATCGGTGCTGATGCTGTTAATTCTGGTGTTGTTGGTGCTAGTGTTGTTGGTGCTGGTGTTATCGGTGCTGATGCTGTTAATTCTGGTGTTGTTGGTGCTAGTGTTGTTGGTGCCGGTGCTGATGCTGTTAATTCTGGTTCTGTTGGTGCTAGTGTTGTTGGTGCTGGTGTTGTTGGTGCTAGTGTTGTTGGTGCTGGTGTTGTTGGTGCTGGTGCTGTTGATACTGGTGCTGTTGATGCCGGTGTCGTTGGTGCTGGTATTGTTGGTACTGGTGTTGTTGGTGCTGATGCTGTTGATGCTGATGCTGTTGGTGCTGATGATGTTGGTGCTGGTGTTGTTGGTGCTGATGTTGGTGCTGGTGTTGTTGGTGCTGATGATGTTGGTGCTGGTGTTGTTGGTGCTGGTGCTGTTGGTGCTGGTGCTGTTGGTTCTGGTGTTGATGGTGCTGGTGTTGGTGCTGTTGCTGTTGGTGCTGGTGATGTTGATGCTAGTGATGCTGGTGGTGGTGTTGGTGCTAGTGATGCTGGCGGTGGTATTTGTGCTAGTGATGCTGGTGGTGATAGTGGTGCCAGTGATGCTGGTGGTGGTAGTGGTGGTCCTGAGGGTGGTATTATTTTTCCTGCTTCTTTTAGTGGTAATGGTATTGGTTGTGCTACTGGTGCAACTATTGCTGCTGATACTGGTACTTGTGTTGGTACGGTACTGTTGCTACTGTTGTTGATACTGGTGCTGATGTTGGTACGGTACTGCTGTTACTGATATAGCTAGTACCATTGATGTTGCTGCTGATATCACTATTGCTGATACTGCTGTTGCTACAGCTGCCGCTACTGCTGCTCAAAAGACTTGATGCAACCTCTTGCCTTTGAGTTGATATATAGCTCTGGTCTGGTAAAAATCACCCAGCAATGCTGGAAGATGTAGATGAATGGTTCAGAGAACCGACATGTTGATAAATTAGACACATGTGCAACTCGTGGGTATCTTTATTGAGGAAACGTTTCGCCACACAGTGGCTTCATCAGTCCATGGACTGATGAAGCC
Source organism: Cherax quadricarinatus (assembly GCF_038502225.1). NCBI lineage: Eukaryota > Metazoa > Arthropoda > Malacostraca > Decapoda > Parastacidae > Cherax > Cherax quadricarinatus. Next base: position 28,967,976 of record NC_091321.1, on the reverse strand, counting down.
ACTGTGTGGCGAAACGTTTCCTCAATAAAGATACCCAAGAGTTGCACATGTGTCTAATTTATCAATGCTGGAAGATGTAGAGTAGCAGCAGATAATGTCGTAGCTAATGTACAGATAATGCGGGAGATGCCGTGCAGATAATGCTGGAGATGCCGTGCACATATGCCGGAGATAAGATCAGTACCTCGGGTGGTGGGATGAGCCTCACAACCCAGCCAACCCACTCATTGTTTCATACTGGGATTATTATCATCAGCAGGACTGGTATTAAGACTGTTCTGTTGGCTTCTGTTGACCTGTTGCGTGTTCACGGTGCTGGTGGTATTTGCTGTTCATTCTTTGTTCAACCGTGTGCCTTTGTTTGTCGTGTGGTGTTAGTATTACTGTTATTATTGTGTTTATTTTTTTTTTAAAACAGTCGATGTTTTCAAAGAGACTCTCGTGTCATTTACAGTATCAACAGTTGTGTTCCTAATTACTGTTTTCATCACGTCAGTGGTTTGTCAGGAAGCACAATACTAATTTCGTAGTATTTTTGTCATATATTTAATAATAGAATGATAATGAAGAATGTAATACGTATAATGAAATACTTAATCATCTCTTCACAACACTGTATGAACACCTTAAGTGCTGCACTGTATTACGGTAGGCAATCAACTAGAATATTAATATATACAAGTTTTCGTTCGAAAGAACTTTGGGTTGACATTCCTCCGATGTGTTCACTCATTATGGCTTCATCACATCATCCCTCACATTTCTTTTCTGTGGTTTGAACGACCTACTGAAGACGATCACCGTCCTCTTTACTCGCTAATTCCAAATTTGGTCTAAATAAGTCTAAGAGTGCGTGTAAGTATAGTTGCAGTAATATTTTGCACCTAAGTCACTTAGAGAACTGCAGTAAACCTACGATCCCACTGTAAGTCGAGCCTATTAATATAGCAGCTTCAAGCACCCACTCGCCACTTTTCTCACTTTCACAAATCGCTTCAGTTAACACATATCACTTAAATACTCACATACCACTCGGAATATACTGACTCCAACAACGTACACATATCGTTTCAAGACACACAGCGTTCAGCCAGCCAACACTTCACCAACCCACGCATACCACTCTATACACAAATAACCCGCACATAAAAGAGAGAAGCTTACGACGACGTTTCGGTCCGACTTGGACCATTGACAAGTCAATTGTCCAAGTCGGACCGAAACGTCGTCGTAAGCTTCTCTCTTTTATGTGCGGGTTATTTGTGTATCGTTCCAGTCACGGTATTGTGCCTTTTTGTTATTTATATATACCACTCTATACCCTACACACGCCCTCTCATGTCATATTTACCACACAAAAGACCCAGCCCACATATAACACTCCAGTCTACATATCTCACCAACCCACAAATATTATTCTAAAGATTATATACAACATCAACTCAAATTCCGTTTAAACGATCCATGTCCACACACTGCTTCAACCCTCACACACTGCTTCAACCCTCACACACTGCTTCAACCCTCACACACTGCTTCAACCCTCACACACTGCTTCAACCCTCACACACTGCTTCAACCCTCACACACTGCTTCAACCCTCACACACTGCTTCAACCCTCACACACTGCTTTAACCCTCACACACTGCTTCAACCCTCACACACTGCTTCAACCCTCACACACTGCTTCAACCCTCACACACTGCTTCAACCCATTTACAAAACTACAACCCACACATACAGCATCACTCAGATCAACACATACAGTGCCACTCTTACCCACACATACAGTGTCACTCTTACCCACACATACAGTGTCACTCTTACCCACACACAGTGCCACTCTTACCCACACATACAGTGCCACTCTTACCCACACATACAGTGTCACTCTTACCCACACACAGTGCCACTCTTACCCACACATACAGTGCCACTCTTACCTACACATACATTGCCATCTCAACTTACTTCCTTTCAACACCTAATACTGAGTCAGCTCACAGCAGACTACCCCAATTTCACAAATAAAAAGGGAGTAGGTGACTAGGAAGAGTGATGACAGTGTAGCAAAATCATACACAACTGTATGTAAAGGAACAGTGAGAAAAAGGGAATGACCACTAGCAACATGCATCCTGGGCTGTTGAAATGAATAGAGAAAGAAATGGGTTTAAAAGGTAATCTCTGTCTCTGAAATCTTGGAACACTGCTAGAGGAGGCAGTGATATTATGTGGAAGAGAGAAAGCTTGAGGAGAAGTTCGTTAAAGTTAAGGAGGTAGAAGGGAAAAAACAAAGGAAATTGATAATTCAATATGAAACAGACAGGGAAAGTGTAAGGGAGTGAATGAACTTGAAAATAAAGCAAGGCTACTAAGACAGGAAGTAGAGGGGTATAACAGTTAATCAGCTGATGACAGACCAGAGACAGAGAAAGACACTGCTTGAGAAGGTAAATGATGTGAGCAACCAACAAGGTCAGGAAGGAGAAGGAAGAACTGATAAGACACCACGAGGAATTAAGAATGAAGAGTTCCCACCATGATGATATAAGAAAAGGGAAGACATACACCACGAAGCTCTTATGGTGTTCATGTCAAATGAAAACCTGAGAGGAAAGAAAACAGAAGAGAGAACAAGAGATTAGAGACCTGAGGGAAGTAACAAGAGGTGTGATACTAGCAGCAACGGAGTTTCTTTTTCACATAATAACATTTGTAAAGGGAAGGACACGACCACTGCAGATACTGTTTACAAGCGCCAGGGAATAAGCATCTAGCCAGGAGGCGAAAATCTCTACACAATCTTTGCCAACGAAGACAGGACATAAGAGGAAAGAAAAACAGAGAGTTATAGGAGATGACAGCAGAGGAGGGATGGAACGCGGATCTAAATATATGGGAAGTGAAAGATCAAGGAACAAGGATTCTTCATGAAGAATTGGACAAGGATTCTTCATGAAGAATTGGACAAGGATTCTTCATGAAGAATTGGACAAGGATTCTTCATGAAGAATTGGACAAGGATTCTTCATGAAGAATTGGACAAGGATTCTTCATGAAGAATTGGACAAGGATTCTTCATGAAGAATTGGACAAGGATTCTTCATGAAGAATTGGACAAGGATTCTTCATGAAGAATTGGACAAGGATTCTTCATGAAGAATTGGACAAGAATTCTTCATGAAGAATTGGACAAGGATTCTTCATGAAAAAAGGATTCTTCATGAAGAATTGAACAAGGATTCTTCATGAAGAATTGGACAAGGATTCTTCATGAAGAATTGGACAAGGATTCTTCATGAAGAATTGGACAAGGATTCTTCATGAAGAATTGGACAAGGATTCTTCATGAAGAATTGGACAAGGATTCTTCATGAAGAATTGGACAAGGATTCTTCATGAAGAATTGGACAAGGATTCTTCATGAAGAATTGGACAAGGATTCTTCATGAAAAATTGAACAAGGATTCTTCATGAAGAATTGAACAAGGATTCTTCATGAAGAATTGGACAAGGATTCTTCATGAAGAATTGGACAAGGATTCTTCATGAAGAATTGAACAAGGATTCTTCATGAAGAATTGGACAAGGATTCTTCATGAAGAATTGAACAAGGATTCTTCATGAAGAATTATACAAGGATTCTTCATGAAGAATTGGACAAGGATTCTTCATGAAGAATTGAACAAGGATTCTTCATGAAGAATTGGACAAGGATTCTTCATGAAGAATTGGACAAGGATTCTTCATGAAGAATTGGACAAGAATTCTTCATGAAGAATTGGACAAGGATTCTTCATGAAGAATTGGACAAGAATTCTTCATGAAGAATTGGACAAGGATTCTTCATGAAGAATTGGACAAGGATTCTTCATGAAGAATTGGACAAGGATTCTTCATGAAGAATTGAACAAGGATTCTTCATGAAGAATTGGACAAGGATTCTTCATGAAGAATTGAACAAGGATTCTTCATGAAGAATTGGACAAGGATTCTTCATGAAGAATTGAACAAGGATTCTTCATGAAGAATTGGACAAGGATTCTTCATGAAGAATTGGACAAGGATTCTTCATGAAGAATTGGACAAGGATTCTTCATGAAGAATTGGACAAGGATTCTTCATGAAGAATTGGACAAGGATTCTTCATGAAGAATTGGACAAGAATTCTTCATGAAGAATTGGACAAGGATTCTTCATGAAGAATTGGACAAGGATTCTTCATGAAGAACAAGTTTAGGAAGAGAAAAGTGATAGAAGAATGAAAGCTGACACTCAAAACTAAATGGAGTCTCTCTTACGTTATCACTTACTGTTATTAAGAACATTTTAAGCAATAAGTAAAATAAAGCAACGTGGTATAAAAACATTGGTTTTATTAAAAGGTCTTTATGACCATTAATGAATAAACTTATTCTCTTTACCTGTCACATCCAGAAGATTAACTAAAATGTCTTCAAAAGAAATCTTTGTACAAATTCAGAGGAACTCCAGAAAAGTCTTTGTTTCCCACGTTCATGGTTGGTAGTGAACTGCCTAGAGTCATTCTCTCTCTCTCTCTCTCTCTCTCTCTCTCTCTCTCTCTCTCTCTCTCTCTCTCTCTCTCACACACACACACACACACACACACACACACACACACACACACACACACACACACACACACACACTCAACCACAGCTTGCCCTAAACCTATGTATAAATGATCTATACTTATTAAAAGAAATTATATAGGCGTGTGTGTGTGTGTATGTGTGTGTGTTTGCGTATGCGCGCGCGCGCGCTCGTGTGTGTGTGTGTTTAAAGACAGCTAGACACATATTCATTTATATAGCGTCCACCTCTGCTGTTTACCTGGAGTTTACCTGGAGAGAGTTCCGGGGGTCAACGCCCCCGCGGCCCGGTCTGTGACCATGCCTCCTTAGGTCAGTGTCCCAGGATGCGACCCACACCAGTCGACTAACACCCAAGTACCCATTTTACTGATGGGGAACATAGACAACAGGTGGAAAGAAACACGTCCAATGTTTCTACTCTGGCTGGGAATCGAACCCAGGCCCTCGCCGTGTGAAGCGAGAGCGTTAACCACCAGGCCACCAGAGCCACCTAGTATATGTGTAGTATATGGTGTCCCATAAACTCAGAAGTAATTTGGGTTCAAGAAAAACCTAGGCTGGGATTTATTTATTTAGTAAACACAATCATGTATTTAATAGCACAACATTTAAGAGTGAATATGAATCTTCAGGTTCTCAGATGCTGAACTGGAGTCGAGGAAGCATAAGGCATCCCCTCTCTGGATGACCACACTGAGACGCTGGAACAGGCGCATTTTCGCCATTGGCTCCCGAGTGGTGTCGTTGAGCCTGCAGTTCTTTGAGGAAGCCCGTTGTTAACTAAATATTATGCACACCCCTTAACTATAATCGTAGAAGCCGTATAGTGATACTCCCCATGGCTTGAATCATCAGTGATGCTCCCCATGGCTTGAATCATCACTGATACTCCCCATGGCTTGAATCATCAGTGATGCTCCCCATGGCTTGAATCATCAGTGATACTCCCCATGGCTTGAATCATCAGTGATACTCCCCATGGCTTGAATCATCAGTGATACTCCCTATGGCTTGAATCATCAGTGATGCTCCCCATGGCTTGAATCATCAGTGATACTCCCCATGGCTTGAATCATCAGTGATGCTCCCCATGGCTTGAATCATCACTGATACTCCCCATGGCTTGAATCATCAGTGATGCTCCCCATGGCTTGAATCATCAGTGATACTCCCCATGGCTTGAATCATCAGTGATGCTCCCCATGGCTTGAATCATCAGTGATACTCCCCATGGCTTGAATCATCAGTGATGCTCCCCATGGCTTGAATCATCAGTGATGCTCCCCATGGCTTGAATCATCAGTGATGCTCCCCATGGCTTGAATCATCAGTGATACTCCCCATGGCTTGAATCATCAGTGATGCTCCCCATGGCTTGAATCATCAGTGATACTCCCCATGGCTTGAATCATCAGTGATGCTCCCTATGGCTTGAATCATCAGTGATGCTCCCTATGGCTTGAATCATCAGTGATGCTCCCCATGGCTTGAATCATCAGTGATACTCCCCATGGCTTGAATCATCAGTGATGCTCCCCATGGCTTGAATCATCAGTGATACTCCCCATGGCTTGAATCATCAGTGATGCTCCCCATGGCTTGAATCATCACTGATACTCCCCATGGCTTGAATCATCAGTGATGCTCCCTATGGCTTGAATCATCAGTGATGCTCCCCATGGCTTGAATCATCAGTGATGCTCCCCATGGCTTGAATCATCACTGATACTCCCCATGGCTTGAATCATCAGTGATGCTCCCCATGGCTTGAATCATCACTGATACTCCCCATGGCTTGAATCATCAGTGATACTCCCCATGGCTTGAATCATCAGTGATACTCCCCATGGCTTGAATCATCAGTGATACTCCCCATGGCTTGAATCATCAGTGATGCTCCCCATGGCTTGAATCATCAGTGATGCTCCCCATGGCTTGAATCATCAGTGATACTCCCCATGGCTTGAATCATCAGTGATACTCCCCATGGCTTGAATCATCAGTGATGCTCCCCATGGCTTGAATCATCAGTGATACTCCCCATGGCTTGAATCATCAGTGATGCTCCCCATGGCTTGAATCATCAGTGATACTCCCCATGGCTTGAATCATCAGTGATGCTCCCCATGGCTTGAATCATCAGTGATATACTCCCCATGGCTTGAATCATCAGTGATACTCCCCATGGCTTGAATCATCAGTGATGCTCCCCATGGCTTGAATCATCAGTGATGCTCCCCATGGCTTGAATCATCAGTGATACTCCCCATGGCTTGAATCATCAGTGATACTCCCCATGGCTTGAATCATCAGTGATGCTCCCCATGGCTTGAATCATCAGTGATACTCCCCATGGCTTGAATCATCAGTGATGCTCCCCATGGCTTGAATCATCAGTGATACTCCCCATGGCTTGAATCATCAGTAATACTCCCCATGGCTTGAATCATCAGTGATGCTCCCCATGGCTTGAATCATCAGTGATACTCCCCATGGCTTGAATCATCAGTGATGCTCCCCATGGCTTGAATCATCAGTGATGCTCCCCATGGCTTGAATCATCAGTGATACTCCCCATGGCTTGAATCATCAGTGATGCTCCCTATGGCTTGAATCATCAGTGATGCTCCCCATGGCTTGAATCATCAGTGATGCTCCCTATGGCTTGAATCATCAGTGATGCTCCCCATGGCTTGAATCATCAGTGATGCTCCCTATGGCTTGAATCATCAGTGATGCTCCCCATGGCTTGAATCATCAGTGATGACTCAAATAGCTGTTTTTTTAACATTGTGTTATCTAGGTACGAGATGAAGCAACAGCTGCTCGGTGGACTAACCCGGACCTTAATTCTATACTTGTAGCTAAATTTAAGATGAAGGATTGTGCAGAGCAGACTCTGCCTTCCTCAAAAGGAAGACACAGCCTGATTCATACATCACCAGCAGACAGTAGTCTCACCGGGATAATAGCCCAGAAAATTGTCTGCTTACTATAACTTTTGTGAAGGGAAAAAATTAATCACCGTATGTACATATGAAGCAAGTTGCGCTCTGTCTTCCTGTTATGGAAATGAGGAATGTGGCGGATGTCCCAGAACTCAGAGGGTGGTTCAGTGAGTGGTTCAGTGAGTGGTTCAGTAAGTGGTTCAGAGAGTGGTTCAGTGAGTGGTTCAGAGAGTGGCTCAGAGAGTGGTTCAGTGAGTGGTTCAGTGAGTGGTTCAGAGAGTGGCTCAGAGAGTGGCTCAGAGAGTGGTTCAGTGAGTGGTTCAGAGAGTGGCTCAGAGAGTGGCTCAGAGAGTGGCTCAGAGAGTGGCTCAGAGAGTGGCTCAGAGAGTGGTTTAGAGTGTGGTTCAGAGAGTGGTTCAGTGATTGTTTCAGAGAGTGGTTCAGAGAGTGGCTCAGAGAGTGGCTCAGAGAGTGGCTCAGAGAGTGGTTCAGTGAGTGGTTCAGTGAGTGGTTCAGTGAGTGGTTCAGTGAGTGGTTCAGAGAGTGGTTCAGTGAGTGGTTCAGAGAGTGGCTCAAAGAGTGGCTCAGAGAGTGGTTTAGAGTGTGGTTCAGAGAGTGGTTCAGAGAGTGGTTCAGAGAGTGGTTCAGAGAGTGGCTCAGAGAGTGGCTCAGAGAGTGGTTCAGTGAGTGGTTCAGAGAGTGGTTCAGAGAGTGGTTCAGAGAGTGGTTCAGAGAGTGGTTCAGTGAGTGGTTCAGTGAGTGGTTCAGAGAGTGGTTCAGTGAGTGGTTCAGAGAGTGGTTCAGTGAGTGGTTCAGAGAGTGGTTCAGTGAGTGGTTCAGAGAGTGGTTCAGTGAGTGGTTCAGAGAGTGGTTCAGTGAGTGGTTCAGAGAGTGGTTCAGTGAGTGGTTCAGTGAGTGGTTCAGAGAGTGGTTCAGTGAGTGGTTCAGAGAGTGGTTCAGAGAGTGGTTCAGTGAGTGGTTCAGAGAGTGGTTCAGTGAGTGGTTCAGTGAGTGGTTCAGAGAGTGGTTCAGTGAGTGGTTCAGAGAGTGGTTCAGTGAGTGGTTCAGAGAGTGGTTCAGTGAGTGGTTCAGTGAGTGGTTCAGAGAGTGGTTCAGAGAGTGGTTCAGAGAGTGGTTCAGAGAGTGGTTCAGAGAGGTGAAGGACGATACCAGATGGTCGTCAGGGGGACGAGAGTAGTGCGCTCTCCTGCGCGACACTCTAGGTGAGAGTAAAGGAGAGTGACCACGGCAGTAACTACATAGATCATACAAGTGCAACACATCACCGAGGTGTCATTGCGAACGAGGATTATCATGAAAAATCAGACACACGTGCAACATCTGGATATCTTTATTTGTAGATGTTTCACCATCCAGTGCCTTTATCAATACAATTAAAGGACATAATGTGAAGACTGCAGAACTATATACAAAAGATTATCATATCTTCTACGTCATATTATCTTTGGTGTTATATAACAACACCTGAAAAAAACACGCAGAGGAAAGAAATTGATGCCCTGACATCAGCAGACTCAGGGGAAAAAGATAATTAAGGAATCAGAAATTTCTATGAAACTGGCACTCCTGCAATATTACACCAGGCTAGGTTACAGATTTGCCAGGAAACAGTACAAGTGTTTCTCAACGCGGGTCTTAGTCATATGATAATCCACCACCGGAGCTTTCTGTCATCTGACCGAGGCCTTCCGCTGGCTGACCTGTCCACCCCTTCAAAAATTAGGATTCTTATATATTGTACGAGAAATTTTACACTGTTTATGGCAAGTATAATAATGATTCAAGAGTGACTATGTCTTGGGTAGCTTGAGTACACCCTGGACAAATTTGTCCTCTCAAGGGAGGTTCCTTGACACTGGTGAGGGGCTCTTGATCTAGGGAATTGGATCTGTGCTCCATGCCCTCTCATAGGTGCTGTATAATCCCTACAGGTTTAGCTCTCCCTCATGATAATAATGATGGACAAATATATAGGTGGGAGAGGTTGGATTTGAGAAGAACTTACCTAGTATGGACCAGTAGGCCTTATGTAAAAGGGAGAGCAGATCAGGTGGCTCATTAAGGTTGCAAGCAGTACATGAAGACTTATGAAATAGGGATTAAAGTACTGACGATGGTGCAGGACAAGTCATCCACTAATATAAAGGTTAAGCCACTAATATAAAGGTTAAACCACTAATATAAAGGTTAAACCACTAATATAAAGGTTAAGCCACTAATATAAAGGTTAAGCCACTAATATAAAGGTTAAGCCACTAATATAAAGGTTAAACCACTAATATAAAGGTTAAGCCACTAATATAAAGGTTAAGCCACTAATATAAAGGTTAAACCACTAATATAAAGGTTAAACCACTAATATAAAGGTTAAGCCACTAATATAAAGGTTAAGCCACTAATATAAAGGTTAAACCACTAATATAAAGGTTAAGCCACTAATATAAAGGTTAAGCCACTAATATAAAGGTTAAGCCACTAATATAAAGGTTAAACCACTAATATAAAGGTTAAGCCACTAATATAAAGGTTAAGCCACTAATATAAAGGTTAAGCCACTAATATAAAGGTTAAGAATCTCAAAAATAAATATACCAGTAGATATAGATGACTAATAAGCAGCTAAAGTGTATAAAATAAAAAATTCCCTTTAAGTGGTATGAAGACATTGAAGTTTAACGAAATTCTAACAACAAAATTCCCAGGTAATAACCAAAAGGCAGTTAAGAGTTATATAAAAATCAACAGCAACTTTAACGAACTTTGGATCGCAAATGGCTGTATCCTCATTAATCAGCCATTTTTATTATGTATCATTTAATAGAGACCTTTAATTGGTAACCAGAATTATTTTCCTTTTTGTTTCTTCCTCTAACTTTTCATTTTCATTTCGTTCATAACACGACAAGACCTCTTTCGATTGACTTAAAATTTTATATGTGCTGGTGTACGGTAACCAGGCTAAGATTCTATGAATATTTGAAATGTGCGAGTGTCACGTTACCCGAGTTGTAAATGTCATTTCCATCATCCTGGAACGACTCCACTAACACCCAGAACCCTCAGCAGCGTAGCTTTAATTGATTAATAAAACAAAGGCGCTTCCTGGTTTACGCTGAAGAAGACAGATATTGTAGTATGTTGGTACAGGTTTGCTTATTTAATGCGTAAAAATTAGTGTAAAATTGTACTCCCGTTAAATCACGTTAAATAAATTTCAGTGTAGCTCTTCTAACAGACTTTAATATTTAATGACTGGTGCATCTGATGGCCAGGACACTACCCATTAAGTTTTGACTCACGAAATCATAATGACCGCGGGTTCAAATCCCGCCCGTGGTATGGTTTCCAATTAAGTTTTGTTTATTTGTCAGCAAATTTGTCACTATTGTAAAATAGTTAGAAAATACTTATCATCGACGGTTCCATGTCTTAACTGAAGAATGCCTCTACTGGTTGGCTTCAAATTTTAAGCACTGTTGTGGTTCCTTGTATTCAAGCTTTGCGCTGTTACTTAGTGACGTAAGTCCTCCCAATTTGGCGATTTTATTGAATAAATAGTGAAATTAATTTGTATTCAGTAACTATAGAATGCTTCTTCTGATCGCTTTCAAACTATTAATGTTGATGCAGTTTATAAGAAGGATAATACCCCATAAGTTCAGTCTGAGAAGGTGGTATCCAAACATTTTAATGAAATCGTTATCAGTTATCGAAGAATGCCTTCTCTGATAGGCTTCAAACTTTCATTATTATGGTTCTCTGATTTCCAAAAGATAAACGGGATAATATTTTTTATTTACTCTGGAGCCTCGTATATATCTTCTTGTGTTAGTGAGCACAACGGGAATCACCTTCCTGGACACATATAACCCGCACATAGGAGAGAGGAGTTTACGACGACGCTTCGGTTCGACACGACCATTTACACAGTTTCTTTGTAAATTTGACTTTCTAAATATATTGTGGCTTTTTTTTCGTTATCACTGCCTACATTGTCGAGTTTTGCAAGAATTATTTACACATTCACACACATACGTATGCATACATATACATAAACACGCACATACACGCAAGGATATTTACACATGTATGGGCACATGCCTACATATACACACGCATACATATGCATAGCAAGTACACATATGTGCACATATATTCATATGCATTCACATGAACAGGAGTACATCTGTACGTACATATATATGCACATATACAAAAGCACACTAATACATATGAACACACACATATAGATTCACATTTATATACATATGCAGATTCATACATACACAAAAGTGTACCTACATATATTCACAAAAAATGCATAGGCATATACACACATACACATGCATATGTACGTCAAGTGTACATTCATCCATAAATACATACACATGCAAACACATACTTATGCATATACACATATGTAAAAGTGTATTTACATGCATATACTCTTTCATACATGCATACATACATAAATGAATACATAGTTTGAAACTTCACTGCATTAGAATTTGATCATCCTGCACTATTCCTTTTGCAAGTACTGAGGTAGATACAGATAAGCGTCTGGGATAAGGGTATAAATAACTTTCTGGGATCATACAGCGACCAAAATACATATACAGTAGTTTTTTCAAGGTGTAGTACAAAGAGAGTGGATCGTGGACTCTATACACCGGTACAGAATGAGACATGTTGAAATAAACTTTACAGTTTTAAAGTGCTTACAATAACTCCTGTGATTTGTTAATTGTGATGAATGGTTTGAAAAACCGACATGTTGAAGATTGAGACACTTATGCAGCATATGGGAATCTTTATTCAGGAAACGTTTCGCCACGCAGTGGCTTCATCAGTCCAATACAAAGAGGAAGGCGTATTCGACTGATGAAGCCACTGCGTGGCGAAACGTTTCCTGAATAAAGATTCCCATATGCTGCATAAGTGTCTCAATCTTCAACATGTCGGTTTTTCAAACCATTCATCACAACTGTCAGACACAGCAGCATCATGGGATCTTGTTACAAAGAATTCTTCAACACTTGTTCAACCTTTGGACGAAGACCTACTTCGACTAGTGGATGGTACCACTATGACCCCGCCTCCAACTGCTTCACGTCACCTCACTACAGTATATAAGCCACGTCTACGGCCCTATGCTGTACATTCTACAAGATTGATGGACTGAACACATCGACTCCAGGTTGAGGGACTGATTACCTCATTCTCCTCCTCTCCTTACGCCTTCCTCTTTGTATTGGACTGATGAAGCCACTGCGTGGCGAAACGTTTCCTGAATAAAGATTCCCATATGCTGCATAAGTGTCTCAATCTTCGATTTGTTAATTGTTGGGTAATTCTCGTGGTGGTGCGTCATTTTGTTAGAATGGATCAGGTGTAAAGAATCCGCAGACTTGATGTAAATGGTAAGAAAACTAACAAGTTGAAGAATTACTACCATAATATTATTGAGTTGAAGAATGAGACACTTGTACAACATCTGGGAATCTTTACTGTGGAAACGTTTCGCCAACTAGTGGCTTCTTCAGTCCAATACTGAGAAGAACAGTGGAAAATGAGGAGGAATCTAAGGTAATCAGTCTCAGCCTGGAGCTGATGTGCTCAGTCCATCTTGTTAACCAAGACTGATGGACTGAACACGTCAACTCCAGGCTGAGGGACTGATAACCTCAAACTAAACTGTAGAAGTCACTGGCTACTGAAACATTCCCACAATAAAGATTCCCAAATGTTCAATCCTGAGACAGTTCACCGTGCAGGAGTCCTGAGACAGTTCACCGTGCAGGAGTCCTGAGACAGTTCAAAGTACAGGAGTCCTGAGACAGTTCAACGTGCAGGAGTCCTGAGACAGTTCAACGTGCAGGAGTCCTGAGACAGTTCACCGTGCAGGAGTCCTGAGACAGTTCACCGTGCAGGAGTCCTGAGACAGTTCACCGTACAGGAGTCCTGAGACAGTTCACCATGCAGGAGTCCTGAGACAGTTCACCGTGCAGGGGTCTTGAGACAGTTCACCGTGCAGGACTCCTGAGACAGTTCACCGTACAGGAGTCCTGAGACAGTTCACCATGCAGGAGTCCTGAGACAGTTCACCGTACAGGAGTCCTGAGACAGTTCACCATGCAGGAGTCCTGAGACAGTTCACCGTGCAGGAGTCCTGAGACAGTTCACCGTGAAGGAGTCCTGAGACAGTTCAAAGTACAGGAGTCCTGAGACAGTTCAACGTGCAGGAGTCCTGAGACAGTTCACCGTGCAGGAGTCCTGAGACAGTTCACCGTGCAGGAGTCCTGAGACAGTTCACCGTACAGGAGTCCTGAGACAGTTCACCATGCAGGAGTCCTGAGACAGTTCACCGTGCAGGGGTCTTGAGACAGTTCACCGTGCAGGACTCCTGAGACAGTTCACCGTACAGGAGTCCTGAGACAGTTCACCATGCAGGAGTCCTGAGACAGTTCACCGTACAGGAGTCCTGAGACAGTTCACCATGCAGGAGTCCTGAGACAGTTCACCGTGCAGGAGTCCTGAGACAGTTCACCGTGCAGGAGTCCTGAGACAGTTCACCGTGCAGGAGTCCTGAGACAGTTCACCGTGCAGGAGTCCTGAGACAGTTCACCGTGAAGGAGTCCTGAGACAGTTCACCGTGCAGGAGTCCTGAGACAGGTCACCGTGCAGGAGTCCTGAGACAGTTCACCGTGCAGGAGTCCTGAGACAGTTCACCGTGCAGGAGTCCTGAGACAGTTCACCGTGCAGGAGTCCTGAGACAGTTCACCGTGCAGGAGTCCTGAGACAGTTCACCGTACAGGAGTCCTGAGACAGTTCACCGTGCAGGAGTCCTGAGACAGGTCACCGCTCACCAGTACCGCACCAACATCCTCCTCACATTCACTGCAAATGGCAGATTATCGTCAGGACTACGTAAGACTGAGCAGAAGTTAACAGTGTGTTAATTCCGTCTTCACTTGAGTGATACTCTTGGGCTACACACAGCCATCTTAGAGAAATTAGGATAAAAGCAGCTAGCGCATTCAGCTCACATACTGAAGTCTGTGGTTCGATCCCCGGTACAGGTGGAAATAATAAGACGTGTTTCCGTCAGATACCTGCTGTCCCTGCTCACCCATCAGTAAAATGCGTACCTGGGTGTTAGTGGACTGGTGTGGGTCGCATCCTGGGACAAAATTGACCTAATTTACCCGAAATGCTTTGCATAACAAGCGGCTTTCTGTATAGTAGTAGAGTAGTCGGCTAGATATGTACACCTTGTACATGTACTTGTAAAAATAAAATTTATTATTATTATTATTATTATTATTATTATTATTATTATTATTATTGCCATACCAAAGAATCGCACGATACCAACACGATAAATATATATATATATACAAATGCAGTATATTACGATTCTTTATTAACAATAAAGGATTACATTACACTGCATTTGTGTATATTTTTTTCAATCGTATTATCGCCATTCTGTCCTCCGGAATTTCGAAATTATCTATGGCAACCATCTTTGTGTCATTTGCGGCCACCGGCCCCTGGCCTACAGCATGTCCAAGAAATTTCATTATAGCCTGGCCATGTTCACGTTTGGGGAGTTTAATCATTAAGTAGCGTGGTGGACAAGTGGGACCCTGAGGCGAGTAATGTGAGAAGCCCAAGACTGGAGGACAACCACCAGGTCATCCAGGTGTGGTCATGACATCCACCAGGTCATCCAGGTGTGGTCATGACATCCACCAGGTCATCCAGGTGTGGTCATGACATCCACCAGGTCATCCAGGTGTGGTCATGACATCCACCAGGTCATCCAGGTGTGGTCATGACATCCACCAGGTCATCCAGGTGTGGTCATGACATCCACCAGGTCATCCAAGTATGATTCCACTCCATCCATATCTTGAATCCTCTTTTGCTTAAGATGCAGGAATGACACCACTGAGTTCCTCATCCTAAACAAGAGGAAATAACTGTTTAATTCTCCTTGTATGCTGAAAGCTAAGAGGTTTCTAACTTTGTTAAAGAGATCTGACAGTAATCTCTTAGTGCAGTGGTTCTCAACTCATTTTAGCCCATGGATCACCAGTGGTCCATGGATCACCAGTGGTCCATGGATCACCAGTGGTCCATGGATCACCAGTGGTCCATGGATCACCAGTGGTCCATGGATCACCAGTGGTCCATGGATCACCAGTGGTCCATGGACCACCAGTTGAGAACCAGAGATAAAAGAGGCAGTAGCCACTAGGTCAGTAATGTCATCAGTTCGTGGCAGTAGTCAATGGGACGGGTAACCTCACTACCTTTATGGTAATTGTTGCATATTTGGTATATCCCCTCTGGTTTTGGCACGAGAAATGCATGGCGAAGCTCAGTGACTTTGACATCAATTGAATCGTTTTTGTTAAGAGTCTACTTCGTCATATAGAAACTTGTGCCTGATAGGACTAACTCTGTATGGAGATCCCTTGCTACAGCTGGAATCTCCGGTGTCAACATTGGAGTGATAAGAATTTATTTAATTTATTTAATCCTATATTTCCTTGTCTTCTGGTAACATCTAGAGTTCTCATTAAGTTGTCTGGTAAGCCTGAATATTGTGAATTCTAGAGGCCTACCTTAATTCCTTGAAAACAGTCGGTTAACTGACATACAACTGATCAGGTATCGCGAGGCGACTCTACAAGATGTTGAGCATCGTACGTCTTCTGCTGATTAATACAGTGCATAAATAACCCTTACACACGAGAAAGAAACTTATGACAACGTTTCGATCCGACTTGGAAAATTAATTAGTTAATGTTGTGACTATTTAATGGTCCAAAAAGTCGTCATAAGCTTCATTCTCCTATTTGTGAGATGTGTGCGTAATGTTGTACCTTTTGATTCATTAAAGGAAGATAAAGCTTGTTGCACATAATAGTCATAAACAAATATGAGGCTATTAAAGGAAGAGTTGCAGAAGCAATATTCTTATATTGAAAGCATGTAAAATAAAACGTAGATCTACGATCGGAGCGCTACGCAGGTGAACGTAAATCTACGTTTGGACAGTTTAAGGGTTAATATTGGTAGAATTACCGACAATATGTTAAGGAAAAGGACACAAGTGCAACTAATGTAACATGTCACATTAGTTGCACTTGTGTCCTTTTACTTAATATACTGTAGATACAGTATATTGGCCAGCATCCACTGGAGACTTGAAAAGTTAAGGTAACTGGAAACAGAAAATTTTAGGGATTGTATAGCAGGTACTCTATTGTTCGGAGAGACAAAATAAGGGCAGTGATACATATTACCAGCAAACAATAGAAGACCGGGGGAAGCTTAAGATAATAATAGGACAATCTCATCAAACATGCTGGAGACAGTGAGCAAGTGCTACTCGGTGATTACACACACACACACACACACACACACACACACACACACACACACACACACACCTACACATATAGGTGAGTACATGTGCGTGCTCAAACCGCGAGACGTGATGTGTACCACCACACTGGATTTTAAAAAGTCAGGCGTATCTTCCTTGTGAGGAAGTTAGAGAAGGTAGCAGAGCCAGTTACTCCCAGCAGCCAGACTGACCGCATCACAATACTTAGTGATGATCTGGAGATGAACTAGATCCAGTATGTCTTTACACTGAGGCCTTGCTTGTAGCAATAAAGCTTTCAAAGAACACTGAGAAGTCGGGTTGAAATGTGGCGGTTCGAGTAATGAAGGGGAAATACTGAAACAAGATGAATATAACGAATTGGATGAACTAACATGGATAATCACAACAATTATGGACAGGACTGGTCGAGGCTTGAGCATATTTTAATTGTCAGATTAAGGTGACAGTTATAAGAGACGGTAAAGTCGATGCAAGAAAATACAGAAACACGATCAAAGTTCTGAAAGTAGACTTATGAGTTATTAGGGAAGAAGTGGTACAAGTGGAAGATGCGTTGAAATTGATGGAAAGTGAAGATGTCGAAGAAGAACGGAGAACTAGTGATGAATGGAGGGCAGACACCAGCGTCTGTCCTTTATAACTCAATTGCTCAAGGTGCACAAGTCAGTGGAAAAAAAATCAGAGATTGCGCAAGAAACCATCGTAAATCAACAGAGTATTTGAATTATGAGTCACGAAGCAGACAGAGAAAAGACTTTATCTTTATCTGATCTTGTTGAAGAAGCTGAGTCATGGACGGGAAGGTTTTTAAGTGAAAAAATAAGATTATAAGGAATATCCACACATAATGACCATGCAGTAGTTTTTTCAAGAGAGTTGGGATCCTGTACAAGCAACCAAAATGTTGAAAGAGGTGTTTTCCCTGCCATTCTACATTTTCTTTTGCCATTCTTTCATTTCTAGTCTTCAAGTATTGTTTCATACTCCATTCTCCAACTAAACTGATTTTCACAAACTTATCCCATAAACCTTAGTCCTTTACATCCCCCTTGCTCGTACCTTTTCATCCCAAAATTCTCTCTTTCAAATCCACCAACCTTCGTCACGCTGTCCCTAGTTCTATCCTCACCTAGAGCATCGTAATCAAGTATGTCGCCCATCCATCATTTTCTTGGCCATCACCACACCCTATCTCTTCGTTACTCTCTTCATCTTCCCCTTTCATCCTAATGCCTCTCATTCCCTTGCCTCACATCACTCACAAACAGATGAACAATTTAAAACTGGGCACCTACTCAGAACCAGTAGCCGCAACAGTGTGCGACAAAACAAAAATTAAATTGATATGAATGCAAATGAAAATTTGAATAAAGCAAAGAAGTAAAGAAAAGTGTTGAAAATGAGCATCGCGAATTGATTTCTCTGAGAGAGTTAAAACTCTCAGTAAGGAGTTTACAAAAAAGAAACCCAAGAGTTCACAGCATTAACAAGAAAAAACAGAGGGTCAGACATTCCAGTTCCTTGACCTCACAGCAGGAGAAACTAAAAGACAGAAGTTCAAACATTAGAGTTGCATGACTACACAGCGGAAGCAACACAAACCAGAGGTTCAAGCATTCCACTTGCATCACACTTTCCTTCACCATACTGAACAACATTACCGAGGCAAGCGAACAGGAGAAACAATACAGTGATATGATTTTTAATAAAATAACACTGAAAGCGAGAAGGACCAGCGCAAAACTAATGCTCATGGTGAATTTCATGTGGTAGATGAAAAGCCAGAAGAAATGTGATCTTCACGGTGACCCATAAACATGGAGAGCAACACTGCTAAAGACTATAATGAAAATTGTCCTCGGGATGTGTGTAAAAGAAAGCAAAATAATGTAAACTGATGATAAGCCTTAATGACCGAGTTTGATCTTATTCTTACGTAAATCGGAGATTCAAATTTAAATTCAGTTTTCTATTTATTTGCATGATGTACATGGATAATGTAATTTACATATAATAAGACATTATTAGGCACAAGAGAAAGCCACTAGTATGGTAGTGAGCTGATAATGAAATGCCATTCAGACAGTAACCACAGTTCTAAGTTGTGAATACCTGGTAGCTTCAAGTATATCTGGAAAGAAGGAAGGTGGAACCGAAAGGAAATTATGCAAGGTTGAAACCCCTCAAGGAAGGTTCCTTGATGTTGGTGAGGGGCTCTTGATTTAGGGAATTGGATCTGTGCTCCAGTTCCCCGAATTAAGCCTGAATGCCTTCCACATATCCCCCCCCCCCAGGCGCTGTATAATCCTCCGGGTTTAGCGCTTCCCCCTTGATTATAATAATAATAATGCAAGGTTGAAAAGTTTTCTAAATGGAGTACAAAGGGACACGGAATTAGAGAAACAGGCAACCATATATACGAGGGAAGGACTAGGTAGAAAGCGATAATTGAGTAAACACTGCATGGCCGACGACGTATAGAGCAATAAGGACGATGAAAAACTTGGTAGGTAAACGAAAGAGGTAAGCATGAACTTGACTGGATAAGAAAGGAGGCTGATGGGCAGTCTGAGAACGATGCAGAATGAGAAACAAAATCCGAACTTAAAACTGTTTACATGGCGTTTACTATAGCCGTCCAAGTATCGTATTTTGTTGAACCCCACGTGTTACTTTTGTTGAACCCCACGTGTTACTTTTGTTGAACCCCACGTGTTACTTTTGTTGAACCCCACGTGTTGCATTTGTTGAACCCCACGTGTTGCATTTGTTGAACCCCACGTGTTACAATTGTTGAACCCCACGTGTTGCATTTGTTGAACCCCACGTGTTACTTTTGTTGAACCCCACGTGTTACTTTTGTTGAACCCCACGTGTTGCATTTGTTGAACCCCACGTGTTGCATTTGTTGAACCCCACGTGTTACAATTGTTGAACCCCACGTGTTGCATTTGTTGAACCCCACGTGTTGCATTTGTTGAACCCCACGTGTTACAATTGTGGAACCCCACGTGTTGCATTTGTTGAACCCCACGTGTTACAATTGTTGAACCCCACGTGTTGCATTTGTTGAACCCCACGTGTTGCATTTGTTGAACCCCACGTGTTACAATTGTTGAACCCCACGTGTTGCATTTGTTGAACCCCACGTGTTGCATTTGTTGAACCCCACGTGTTACAATTGTTGAACCCCACGTGTTGCATTTGTTGAACCCCACGTGTTACTTTTGTTGAACCCCACGTGTTACAATTGTTGAACCCCACGTGTTGCATTTGTTGAACCCCACGTGTTGCATTTGTTGAACCCCACGTGTTACAATTGTTGAACCCCACGTGTTGCATTTGTTGAACCCCACGTGTTGCATTTGTTGAACCCCACGTGTTACAATTGTTGAACCCCACGTGTTACAATTGTTGAACCCCACGTGTTGCATTTGTTGAACCCCACGTGTTACAATTGTTGAACCCCACGTGTTGCATTTGTTGAACCCCACGTGTTACTTTTGTTGAACCCCACGTGTTACAATTGTTGAACCCCACGTGTTGCATTTGTTGAACCCCACGTGTTGCATTTGTTGAACCCCACGTGTTACAATTGTTGAACCCCACGTGTTGCATTTGTTGAACCCCACGTGTTGCATTTGTTGAACCCCACGTGTTACAATTGTTGAACCCCACGTGTTGCATTTGTTGAACCCCACGTGTTGCATTTGTTGAACCCCACGTGTTACAATTGTTGAACCCCACGTGTTGCATTTGTTGAACCCCACGTGTTACTTTTGTTGAACCCCACGTGTTACAATTGTTGAACCCCACGTGTTGCATTTGTTGAACCCCACGTGTTGCATTTGTTGAACCCCACGTGTTACAATTGTTGAACCCCAAGTGTTGCATTTGTTGAACCCCACGTGTTACAATTGTTGAACCCCACGTGTTGCATTTGTTGAACCCCACGTGTTACGTTTGTTGAACCCCACGTGTTGCATTTGTTGAACCCCACGTGTTGCATTTGTTGAACCCCACGTGTTGCATTTGTTGAACCCTACGTGTTACATTTGTTGAACCCCACGTGTTGCATTTGTTGAACCCCACGTATTACATTTGTTGAACCCTACGTGTTGCATTTGTTGAACCCCACGTGTTGCATTTGTTGAACCCCACGTGTTACATTTGTTGAACCCCACGTGTTACTTTTGTTGAACCCCACGTGTTGCAATTGTTGAACCCCACGTGTTGCACTTGTTGAACCCCACGTGTTGCATTTGTTGAACCCCACGTGTTACAATTGTTGAACCCCACGTGTTGCATTTGTTGAACCCTACGTGTTACATTTGTTGAACCCCACGTGTTGCATTTGTTGAACCCCACGTATTACATTTGTTGAACCCTACGTGTTGCATTTGTTGAACCCCACGTGTTGCATTTGTTGAACCCCACGTGTTACATTTGTTGAAACCCACGTGTTACTTTTGTTGAACCCCACGTGTTACAATTGTTGAACCCCACGTGTTGCATTTGTTGAACCCCACGTGTTGCATTTGTTGAACCCCACGTGTTACAATTGTTGAACCCCACGTGTTGCATTTGTTGAACCCCACGTGTTACAATTGTTGAACCCCACGTGTTGCATTTGTTGAACCCCACGTGTTGCATTTGTTGAACCCCACGTGTTACGTTTGTTGAACCCCACGTGTTGCATTTGTTGAACCCCACGTATTACATTTGTTGAACCCTACGTGTTGCATTTGTTGAACCCTACGTGTTACATTTGTTGAACCCCACGTGTTACAATTGTTGAACCCCACGTGTTGAATTTGTTGAACCCCACGTGTTGCATTTGTTGAACCCTACGTGTTACATTTGTTGAACCCCACGTGTTGCATTTGTTGAACCCCACGTATTACATTTGTTGAACCCTACGTGTTGCATTTGTTGAACCCCACGTGTTGCATTTGTTGAACCCCACGTGTTGCATTTGTTGAACCCCACGTGTTACATTTGTTGAACCTTACGTGTTGCATTTGTTGAACCCCACATGATACATTTGTTGAACCCCACGTGTTACATTTGCTAGACCCCATGTGTTACATTTGTTGAACCTTACGTGTTGCATTTGTTGAACCCCACGTGTTACATTTGTTGAACCCCACGTGTTACATTTGTTGAACCCCACGTGTTACATTTGTTGAACCCCACGTGTTACATTTGCTAGACCCCACGTATTACATTTGTTGAACCTTACGTGTTGCATTTGTTGAACCCCACGTGTTACATTTGTTGAACCCCACGTGTTACATTTGTTGAACCCCACGTGTTACATTTGTTGAAACCCACGTGTTACATTTGTTGAACCTTACGTGTTGCATTTGTTGAACCCCACGTGTTACATTTGTTGAACCCCACGTGTTACATTTGTTGAACCTTACGTGTTACATTTGTTGAACCTTACGTGTTGCATTTGTTGAACCCCACGTGTTACATTTGTTGAACCCCACGTGTTACATTTGTTGAACCCCACGTATTACATTTGTTGAACCTTACGTGTTACATTTGTTGAACCCCACGTGTTGCATTTGTTGAACCCCACGTGTTACATTTGTTGAACCCCACGTGTTACATTTGTTGAACTCCACGTGTTACATTTGTTGAACTCCACGTATTACATTTGTTGAACCTTACGTGTTGCATTTGTTGAACCCCACGTGTTACATTTGTTGAACCCCACGTGTTACATTTGTTGAACCCCACGTATTACATTTGTTGAACCTTACGTGTTACATTTGTTGAACCCCACGTGTTGCATTTGTTGAACCCCACGTGTTACATTTGTTGAACCCCACGTGTTACATTTGTTGAACTCCACGTGTTACATTTGTTGAACCCCACGTATTACATTTGTTGAACCTTACGTGTTACATTTGTTGAACCCCACGTGTTGCATTTGTTGAACCCCACGTGTTACATTTGTTGAACCCCACGTGTTACATTTGTTGAACTCCACGTGTTACATTTGTTGAACCCCACGTGTTACTTTTGTTGAACCCCACGTGTTACAATTGTTGAACCCCACGTGTTGCATTTGTTGAACCCCACGTGTTACAATTGTTGAATCCCACGTGTTACTTTTGTTGAACCCCACGTGTTACAATTGTTGAATCCCACGTGTTGCATTTGTTGAACCCCACGTGTTGCATTTGTTGAACCCCACGTGTTACTTTTGTTGAACCCCACGTGTTACAATTGTTGAACCCCACGTGTTGCATTTGTTGAACCCCACGTGTTACTTTTTTTGAACCCCACGTGTTACTTTTGTTGAACCCCACGTGTTACAATTGTTGAACCCCACGTGTTGCATTTGTTGAACCCCACGTGTTGCATTTGTTGAACCCTACGTGTTACTTTTGTTGAACCCCACGTGTTACAATTGTTGAACCCCACGTGTTGCATTTGTTGAACCCCACGTGTTGCATTTGTTGAACCCCACGTGTTACGTTTGTTGAACTCCACGTGTTGCATTTGTTGAACCCCACGTATTACATTTGTTGAACCCTACGTGTTGCATTTGTTGAACCCCACGTGTTACATTTGTTGAACCCCACGTGTTACATTTGTTGAACCCCACGTGTTACATTTGTTGAACCCCACGTGTTACATTTGCTAGACCCCACGTGTTACATTTGTTGAACCTTACGTGTTGCATTTGTTCAACTCCACGTGTTACATTTGTTGAGCCCCACGTGTTACATTTGTTGAACCCCACGTGTTACAATTGTTGGACTCCACATGTTACATTTGTTGAACCCCACATGTTACATTTGTTGAACCCCACATGTTACATTTGTTGAACCCCTGATGAGCCTATAAATTCCCCTTTTCTCCCCTAATAGATGCTTTAGCCTACTGTTAACCCCATTTGGGATCGTTATTATTGGACCTAATATCTCTCTGGGCACTGTGTACATTATTAAGAAAAAAATCATAAAAGCAGATCCCTTCATATTCATAAGTATGATCATCGTCAATAAAATCATTAGCTAGATAACCCCAATCAAGATTAAACAGATGTTCCCTAAGTCCGTTATAATCGGCAGAACGAAAATCAGGGATCTTTACTGTATTATCATTATTCTTTTATTCCCAGTTAATGCTAAAAGTGATGGATTTGTGATCACTTGCGCCAAGCTCTTCAGTGATCTCCAGATTATTTACGAGTGTTTCCTTATTTGACAAGACTAGGTCTAGCAAATTATTACCCCTGGTAGGCTCTGTTACACACTGCTTCAGAAAACAGTCCTGAACTGTTTCCATAAAGTCACTGGACTCAAGATTACCAGTCAAAGAATTCCAGTGAATTTGACTAAAGTTAAAATCCCCTACTATCAGATTA
The DNA here is from genome assembly GCF_038502225.1 of Cherax quadricarinatus. NCBI lineage: Eukaryota > Metazoa > Arthropoda > Malacostraca > Decapoda > Parastacidae > Cherax > Cherax quadricarinatus. Next base: position 28,943,573 of record NC_091321.1, on the reverse strand, counting down.
CACCTAGAATTAGTTTTTCTTGATATGCAGAAATTTGCAGAACGAAAACCGAATTGTTTACTAGATAATAAATCTTTCCTTAACGTCTTTTGTTCACTATTATTAAAATACTTGTCAACAAAAACGACCTTAAGTTGAATGTGACTTCTGTGCTGTCTGTTTTACTTTAATAACTGCACAGTTTGCAACATCTGTTTCTAAGTTAATTTACTCTCTTTTACTGAAATCATAAAAAAGTATCTAACTTGTAAAGTTTAGTACCTCAAGACATGCTTATAAAGCTCATGGTGATATATAGCCTGGTCCTTCTGCTTCATGATATTATAATTCCTGCCAGTCACCTGTCTAGGGTTCATGTCACTGCATTTAAAATATTTCTTTCTGTAAACACGCACAGGAAGATTCTGTTAAAGACCAAAAACATTACCTGTTCCTCGTCAGTGACTGTCATCGTCATGCTCCTCGTCAGTGACTGTCATCGTCATGCTCCTCGTCAGTGACTGTCATCGTCATGCTCCTCGTCAGTGACTGTGTCATCGTCATGCTCCTCGTCAGTGACTGTGTCATCGTCATGCTCCTCGTCAGTGACTGTCATCGTCATACTCCTCATTAGTGATTGTCATCGTCATGCTCCTCGTCAGTGACTGTCATCGCCATGCTCCTGGTCAGTGACTGTGTCATCGTCATGCTCCTCGTCAGTGACTGTGTTATCGTCATGCTCCTCGTCAGTGACTGTCATCGTCATGCTCCTCGTCAGTGACTGTGTCATCGTCATGCTCCTCGTCAGTGACTGTGTCATCGTTATGCTCCTCGTCAGTGATTGTCATCGTCATGCTCCTCGTCAGTGATTGTCATCGTCATGCTCCTCGTCAGTGATTGTCATCGTCATGCTCCTCGTCAGTGACTGTCATCGTCATGCTCCTCGTCAGTGGCTGTCTTCGTCATGCTCCTCGTCAGTGACTGTCATCGTCATGCTCCTGGTCAGTGACTGTGTCATAGTCATGCTCCTCGTCAGTGACTTTCATCGTCATGCTCCTCGTCAGTGGCTGTGTCATAGTCATGCTCCTCGTAAGCGACTGTCATAGTCATGCTCCTCGTCAGTGACTGTGTCATCGTCATGCTCCTCGTCAGTGACTGTGTCATCGCCATCCTCCTCGTCAGTGGCTGTGTCATCGTCATGCTCCTCGTCATTGATTGTCATCGTCATGCTCCTCGTCAGTGACTGTGTCATCGTTATGCTCCTCGTCAGTGACTGTGTCATCGTCATGCTCCTCGTCAGTGACTGTGTCATCGTCATGCTCCTCGTCAGTGACTGTGTCATCGTTATGCTCCTCGTCAGTGACTGTGTCATCGTCATGCTCCTCGTCAGTGATTGCCGTCGTCATGCTCCTCGTCAGTGACTGTCATCGTCATGCTCCTCGTCAGTGACTGTCATCGTCATGCTCCTCGTCAGTGATTGCCATCGTCATGCTCCTCGTCAGTGACTCATCGTCATGCTCCTCGTCAGTGGCTGTCTTCGTCATGCTCCTCGTCAGTGACTGTCATCGTCATGCTCCTGGTCAGTGACTGTCATAGTCATGCTCCTCGTCAGTGACTGTCATCGTCATGCTCCTCGTCAGTGACTGTGTCATAGTCATGCTCCTCGTCAGTGACTGTCATCGTCATGCTCCTCGTCAGTGACTGTGTCATAGTCATGCTCCTCGTCAGTGACTGTCATAGTCATGCTCCTCGTCAGTGACTGTCATCGTCATGCTCCTCGTCAGTGACTGTGTCATAGTCATGCTCCTCGTCAGTGACTGTCATAGTCATGCTCCTCGTCAGTGACTGTCATCGTCATGCTCCTTGTCAGTGACTGTCATCGTCATGCTCCTCGTCAGTGATTGTGTCATAGTCATGCTTCTCGTCAGTGACTGTGTCATAGTCATGCTTCTCGTCAGTGACTGTCATCGTCATGCTCCTCGTCAATGACTGTCATAGTCATGCTCCTCTTCAGTGACTGTCATCGTCATGCTCCTCGTCAGTTAGTTTAATATGTTTATTATGCACCCCATACCCATCCTGTGGGCGGTAGTCAAAAGATTACAGAGGTACATAATTGGTCCAGGGACTGGACTCCAAAGTTTTGATAGCTGAGCAAGTTACAAAGGTAATGAACTAGATCTGGTCATAATCATGACCAAGTTACAAAGGTAATGAGCTCCAGGTAGAGCTGGTCACAATCATGACAAGTTTCAAAGGTAATGAATGATAAACACGTTATGACATGATTACAATCATAGACAAATTACAGAGTAATGAGCAGTTAACAAACATAGCAGGGAATTCATCCATTGCCCCAACAACAGATGTTGCTAGGTGCCTGTCTCTCCTCGGCAGACAGCCATTGCAAACAGCAGCAAGTTGCCCTGGGATCTGCTGCTTGCACGAGCACCATCGACCCTCCCCAAGAGGTCCAAGAAGCCAGTGACTCCGTTAGCAGCCCGATGGAGAGCTGTCCTAGGGACATGTCAGCGTCCTGGTGGACGCCAAGTTGATTGAAGATCCCAGGCTCTCGTGTGCACGGATGTTGAAGCTTGAGGAACTGAGTACACACTGCCTGTGGCACACCTGGCAGCTGCCTCGCGGTCGAACTCCACGATGCTGTCCCTGTAGTGGAAGTTCCTGTGAGCCCGGCACTCCCTGCAGTGCCATCGCTGACATCGTGGGTTAGGGGAGAAGTCTCCGCTGGGGGGGAGGGGGAGGGCGTGTGTAGTAAACAGTGACCCTCTCATAACGCCTCACCTGCCCGTCTCCCCCGCCTCACCCACCCAACTCCCAGCGCCACCCCATCTGCTCCTCGTCAGTGACTGTCATCATCATTCTTGACTTATCGTTATTTATCTTTCACGTTCACTTTAGCTTTCACGTTCACTTTATCTTTCACGTTCACTTTATGTTTCACGTTCACTTTATCTTTCACGTTCACTTTATCTTTCACGTTCACTTTATCTTTCACGTTCACTTTATCTTTCACGTTCACTTTATCTTTCACGTTCACTTTATCTTTCACGTTCACTTTGCTGCTTATTACCTCGAACGAAACATTTGGTTCAGTCATTCTCTCCTCTACGATTTCTTTTCCATTTTTTCCTTTCCTATCTTCTAACATCTGTATATTATTTATTTCTGGCTTGTTTACATCTCTTCTGAGTGTCTGGTCTCACATATTTTCTAAACTGGTTTCACTTGTTTTCTCCTAATTATCCCTCTCCTTCATCCTCCATTAAACCATTCTGCATTATTTTATCTAATGCCCTTTTTTGGGACAAACTTTTTGAATTCATTTGCATATATTTTACAGAACTTTGTGTGAAGTTTACCTTTATTCCTTCTTAAATTTTAATATTAAATGTTCTGTTATTAGTCTGTTTTCCGATGTTGATATAACATTTACATCTTTTGTAGCCAGAGCTCAGTGTCGCTTCTCCCTGTATCTTTTACAGTAACTATTATTGTCTATTACAGTAACTATTACAATCTATTGCAGTAACTATTATAGTCTATTACAGTAACTATTACAATCTATTACAGTAACTATTACAGTGTGTTACAGTGACTATTATAATCTATTTCAGTAACTATTACAATCTATTACAGTAACTATTATAGTCTTTTACAGTAACTATTACAATCTATTACAGTAACTATTACAGTCTATTGCAGTAACTATTATAGTCTTTTACAGTAACTATTACAATCTATTACAGTAACTATTATAGTCTTTTACAGTAACTATTACAATCTATTACAGTAACTATTACAATCTATTGCAGTAACTATTACAATCTATTGCAGTAACTATTATAGTCTTTTACAGTAACTATTACAATCTATTGCAGTAACTATTATAGTCTTTTACAGTAACTATTACAATCTATTGCAGTAACTATTACAATCTATTGCAGTAACTATTACAATCTATTACAGTAACTATTACAATCTATTACAGTAACTATTATAGTCTTTTACAGTAACTATTACAATCTATTGCAGTAACTATTACAATCTATTGCAGTAACTATTACAATCTATTGCAGTAACTATTACAATCTATTATAGTAACTATTACAATCTATTACAGTAACTATTACAATCTATTGCAGTAACTATTACAATCTATTGCAGTAACTATTATAGTCTTTTACAGTAACTATTATAGTCTTTTACAGTAACTATTACAATCTATTGCAGTAACTATTATAGTCTTTTACAGTAACTATTACAATCTATTGCAGTAACTATTATAGTCTATTACAGTAACTATTACAATCTATTACAGTAACTATTACAGTGTGTTACAGTGACTATTATAATCTATTTCAGTAACTATGCAGTAACTATTATAGTCTGTTACAGTAACTATTACTGTCTATTACAGTACTATAGTCTATTACAGTAACTATTGCAATCTATTATTGTATCTATTACACTTACTATTAGAGTCAGTTATAATAACTATTACAGTTTATTACAGTCACTATTGTCTTAACAATAAGAGTGAAATTCCTCCACCACTTATCATTTTTCTCACATATTTCTTCTACTCTCTTATACATTTGTCATTTAACAAGAGATCCTTCCTTCTGTTTCTCTAAGTTCAGCTTTATCATCTTCAAAGATTGTTTCTAAGTTCAGCTTTATCATCTTCAAAGATTGTTTCTAAGTTCAGCTTTATCATCTTCAAAGATTGTTTCTAAGTTCAGCTTTATTATCTTCAAAGATTGTTTCTAAGTTCAGCTTTATCATCTTCAAAGATTATTTCTAAGTTCAACTTTAACATCTTCAAAGATTGTTCCTAAGTTCAGCTTTATCATCTTCAAAGATTGTTTCTAAGTTCAGCTTTATCTCCAAAGATTGTTCCTAAGTTCAGCTTTATCATCTTCAAAGATTGTTTCTAAGTTCAGCTTTATCTCCAAAGATTGTTCCTAAGTTCAGCTTTATTATCTTCAAAGATTGTTCCTAAGTTCAGCTTTATCATCTTCAAAGATTGTTTCTAAGTTCAGCTTTATCTCCAAAGATTGTTTCTAAGTTCAGCTTTATCTCCAAAGATTGTGTCTAAGTTCAGCTTTATCATCTTCAAAGATTGTTTCTAAGTTCAGCTTTATCTCCAAAGATTGTTTCTAAGTTCAGCTTTATCTTCAAAGATTGTTTTTAAGTTCAGCTTTATTATCTCCAAAGATTGTTTCTAAGTTCAGCTTTATCATCTTCAAAGATTGTTTCTAAGTTCAGCTTTATCTCCAAAAATTGTTTCTAAGTTCAGCTATATCATCTTCAAAGATTGTTTCCAAGTTCAGCTTTAACATCTTCAAAGATTGTTTCTAAGTTCAGCTTTATCATCTTCAAAGATTGTTTCTAAGTTCAGCTTTAACATCTTCAAAGATTGTTTCTAAGTTCAGCTTTATTATATTCAAACATTGTTTCTAAGTTCAGCTTTATTATCTTCAAAGATTGTTTCTAAGTTCAGCTTTATCATCTTCAAAGATTGTTTCTAAGTTCAGCTTTATTATCTTCAAAGATTGTTTCTAAGTTCAGCTTTATCATTTTCAAAGATTGTTTCTAAGTTCAGCTTTATCTTCGAAGATTGTTTCTAAGTTCAGCTTTAACATCTTCAAAGACTGTTTCTAAGTTCAGCTTTATCTTCAAAAATTGTTTCTAAGTTCAGCTTTAACATCTTCAAAGATTGTTTCTAAGTTCATCTTTATCTTCAAAGATTGTTTCTAAGTTCAGCTTTAACATCTTCAAAGATTGTTTCTAAGTTCAGCTTTGTCATCTTCAAAGATTGTTTCTAAGTTCAGCTCTAACATCTTCAAAGATTGTTTCTAAGTTCAGCTTTAACATCTTCAAAGATTGTTTCTAAGTTCAGCTCTAACATCTTCAAAGATTGTTTCTAAGTTCAGCTTTATCATC
>NC_091321.1:28930127-28932627 GCF_038502225.1 Cherax quadricarinatus | reverse complement strand
GGCAAATGTCGTTATATTGATGGATTTTTTTTTATTTGCTGCCTCTAATATCTGTTGTTCTGTTCTGGAGTGGAAACCAATGACTGTGCCTCTGCTCCAGAAGTGTTTTCAGTTGGTGTAAGATTTCTGCCATTTCTTGCCAGTCTTTTTACCTTTCTAGCATAAAAGGGGAGCCATAACCTCCTCTGGAGAGGTTATGGCTCCCTTTTTTTGTTTCCCATAGTCCGCCTGGTCTGTGTCTTCTTATACCCTTTAGATGTGCCTGACAGTATATTTTGTAGCATTTTCTTTCATGGAGTGACGAGTGACACATTTCTGGGTGAAAGAAGTTACAGGAAGGGAGTTGCATTCTCCTGTTGTCATGTGGGATGGTCAAAGGTGCTTTATATATATATATATATATATATATATATATATATATATATATATATATATATATATATATATATATATATTGATTAATTATACAAAGAACTCTAAACCGTTTTCATTACTGTAGCTTCAGTATCATAGAATGGCTCTCGTCAAGCGGTTTGGATTACTATCTCAGGCTGCACTGAAGTTTCCCATGGTTGTTCACCCAGTGTTTAGAATCACATAAATTTTCCAACTGTGTCCGGCAACACTCTAGCTGGGGCTCTACAGGAACTTGATAAAGCTCTGTGTACCATGTCATAAAAGACTGACAACGAGAGAGAGAGAGAGCTATGAGAAAATAATAAATGTGAAATGACGTCTCTAACACTCCCAGTAGGTAACAGGAGCGCACATTGTAAACAGGAAGTGATAGTGTGATTGTTTTCTTGAACTATTCTGTGTTTTTAGGTTTAGGTTAGTTATGCCTGACATGTTTTACTGCGGTATTAATTCCGCTCAGGGGAAGAAATCATTACTATTTTTATTACTGTTAATCTTGCGTTAGTTCAGTCAATAAGGTAGGATAGTCTGAGTGAGTCTTCTGTTGATGGTGGACACAAACTGCAGTTGAAAAGAAAACAAAACTTTCCCGCCCTCAACATACATCGTTGGCGGGAAATTGGTAAACTTAGAGCAAGACGGCACAATACCGTGACTGCAACAATGCACACAATACCGTGACTGCAACAATGCACACAATACCGTGACTGCAACAATACACACAATACCGTGACTGGAACAATATACACAATACCGTGACTGGAACAATACACACAATACCGTGACTGGAACAATTCACAAATAACCCGGACACAGAAGAAACTGATAACAACGTTTCGGTCCGACTGTGACCATTAACAAGAAACAATTTAAATTCATTTCCAGTAAGGGGTGTGGGGTTGAAATTCATTACTTTTAAGGGGTATAGAAGTGGAATTCATTACCATTAATGCGTGTATGAGTGGAATTTATTACCATTAATGCGTGTGAGAGTTGAATTCATTTAGATTGGATGTACGCATTATGAATAAGGAGCGGGGCGGCAGGCTAGGCCTCGAACCTGCGCATCACGCATCATGCAACTCCACTGTCTTAGCACTGTGGGGGAGGGGGGTGCTTGGGAGGGCTGATATGTAAACAAACCAGCCTCCCACGCGCAGTTTTTTTTCCTTCATTTTATCGTCTTTGTATATTCATTGTGGCTTCCGTACGAAGTGCAGGTGAGACTGATGAAGCAAGGAAGAAGATTATGGCTGTTGTAGGAGAAAACTGGAGGTAACTGGGTTGGTGAAGGGTGTTGCATGCATCGTGGAGACGGCCTGAGTTTGGTGAAAGAAAAATCAACGATTCTTTCCGTTTGAGACATGAGGCGAAGATAAGGGTTTGTGCTGTAATTCTTAGTGACAGTGAAAATAAAATGAGCAATAGGTCCACAGCCACCCTCTCAACTGCTACCCTCTCTAGTCCACCCTCTCCGGTCCACCCTCTCCGGTCCACCCTCTCCGGTCCACCCTCTCCGGTCCACCCTCTCCGGTCCACCCTCTCCGGTCCACCCTCTCCGGTCCACCCTCTCCGGTCCAACCTCTCCGGTCCAACCTCTCCGGTCCACCCTCTCCAGACTTGAACTCAACTTAAAGGTAAGTAACAAATGATGAACTGTATTAAAGTAACTATTATCTTTAGCTAATATACTTTCTTTACCTAGTTTAAACTTCACTAGAGATCAGCGCTTTCAAAGATCATCATCATCGACATAAAAAATTGGTTGTATCTCTCTCGGAGGTTTAAAAAAACTAGTCCTGTTTTTCCCCCTAAATTTTTCAGTCTATAAGTCGCGGAAAACGTTATTAACGCAGTGTTGATCGAATTATCATCGTCCACTGTACATATATTTTGTGTGTCATATAAAAACATTTTGACTATATTTTGGTCGATAGACTTCTGGTGCAACACATATACCGGATCATTATTTAGTTGCAGCAGTAGTAAGAGTAGATGAGGCACCAGGAGAATGACATCACTGATCAAGAAGTAAAAGTTTGTAAATTAAAGAAGGTAGAAAGGAGGAGGTTCAAGAGGTTTG
>NC_091321.1:28792627-28925127 GCF_038502225.1 Cherax quadricarinatus | reverse complement strand
ATAGTTTGCTTTAATAATAATAATAATAATAATAATAATAATAATAATAATAATAATTATTATTATTATTATTATTATTTATCATGATTATCATCATTATTGATCCAGAGTAACGATGGATGTTCACTAACTGTCTCTTCATGTTTGAGATGAGTGAGGACGAGGAAAGGGAGGGTAAGGAAGGGGAGGATGAGGAAGGGAACAGGAAGGAAGGGGACGGGGAGGGAGTTGAAGGGAAGGGGAAGGGCGTGATTGGTGAGGTCCATCCTATCTGAACACGTTTGATAGGCAGGAAAAGAGGTAGTGAAGAGGAGGTGGCTTTCCAAATCTTATTTAAAGAAGTTAGAGAGGCAGGTGACTGGTGGTTTAGTGACTGTTAAGAATAATCCTTCTTTCCCATGAGAACATTAACTGGTGTTAATTGTTTAACATGGGAAGGTTAACCGATTTCGTTATTATCCGTGAAAGTGTAAACACTACTCCGACGGCAGGAATTTTGTGACTGTGAATCTGTTACGTAAGGAATGAGAAATACCGTTTTTTACGGTGAATAAGACGCTCTGGTGTCGAGGACGTCCCTCCCCATAACTCTGACTGGCTAAATTTTGAAGAAAAAAAGTAACAGTATCCAAGGTAACAACGATAATGAAGTGATGTTAAGCCTGAGGCATGATATATAAATACACGTGTTGATGGTTCGTTGTGCGTTGTATCACTGACGCAGCTGACTGCCAGGTTTACCAGTCAATTGCCTCGAAATTACCTAGGATATCCCCAAAAAAGTCATACTAACTTATTTCCATTGGAGTCCTTGATTTTCATTGAGTCCTTGGTTTTCATTGGGAGCCTTGATTTTAATTGGGTCCTTGATTTCCATTGTTTGTGTTTGGGTATTTGATTCTTCAACTTTCTTGTTCTTGGCAGTACTTGTGTCTTTCAGTGTCACTCAGTTTAGCTACAATTTAACATTTGCAGGACACTCACTCATTTGAGTCAGGTACAACACGTGAACTGGACCTGACTGGTCGTGTTCTCTTTCTACGCAAGTTGGTATAAACCTTGGTAATAAATACCGACAAGTTGGTTTAGAAAGACACGTAAGCAAACACTATAACATATTTATTAGAAAACGTTTCGGTCCTGGGACCTTGATCACTTCTAACAAATATGTTATATGCTTACGTGTCTTTCTAAACCAACTTCTACGCAAGTGTCTGGATGCCTGCAAGTGGCTGTGGCTACGCCTAGCAGTACATATTGATTTGTGATTGTTTTTATTAAGAGTATATTTGTGCTGGAACACTACCCAAACAAATCTACGGTGTGCAAATGGCGGCTTTTGTATATTACTGCCGTATCTTACCGTAACTTGCTGCCGTATCTTGCCGTATCTAGCTATTGTACCTTATCGTATCTTATTTTCGTATTTTACCGTATCTACCATCGTTTCTTAACGTTTTTTTATCGTATCTTACTACTATTTGACGGTAAACAGATGAGTTAGTCTACTGATGCTACCGTAGTTCATCCCACACCATCGCTTAGTTTACCTTAGTCTACCGCTGCTAAACGCCAACGAATTTTTACGATTATTTTTGTTAATCATTATTTTATACAAAAATAGTTTACACGATTCATTTATGGATCATATACAGGCTTTAGATTCCCCCTGTAGTATCGAAAACCTTCTCTAGGCTTAGGTTGAGGCCTCCGAGCAAAGTAGGTGTGACTTGGACCTGCCTAGCATGGGTCAGTAGGCCTGCTGAATATGAAAAAGAGCTTCTTTCTCATGTTCTCATGTGACCTTAGGCCTCCAAGGCGCTGGGTAAAATTTCGAGACTTATTTTGGAAAAAAAATAGCGCCTTCGCCGCCGTAAGATGCGAAATTTTATAATCATAATCATAATTTTTAAATGGGTATTATGATTATAATTATAATCATAATTTTTTAATAGGTGGAGGGGGTAAGCCAGCCAGCTTTTGGTCAAATGACCGAAAGCTCCAGCTGTGGGTCATCAAACTAAGACCCGCGTCAGGAAACACTTGTTATGTTTCCTGACAAACCTGATACTTACCTCCCTTGACCAGTAAACGTAGTGACAGTGTAGTTTATTGTATACTGGAAAACAAAAAATATCATTATCTTATTTCATAAGGAATATTATTTACGTCCTTGAGATCTGTGGAATAACAAGAATGATGAAAATTAGACACATATACAATATCAGGGAATCTTTATTGTAGACGATGCGCCATCCAGTGGCTTTATCTACACAAATTCAAGGACATAAATGGAAGACAGTAGAACTGTATGCAAAAGATGAGGTAATGAGTCCCTCAGCCTTGGAGTTGGTGTGAAGATCATCGTAGTTGTTTCTGAAGAACTGGTGTAACCAGAGTCTCGTAGTAAACAATGATGAATGATATAAATGTCCAAAACAGTAAAAATGTCAGTCTCGTGACTGTGTGTGTTTTTTAAGGGATCTCATAATTAAATGTTAAGGGTCGAAAATAGTACCCAGTGTTGTGTGAGTGTTGTATCCAATGTTGTAAGTGTTTACAGTGTTGTATGCAGTGTTGTAAGTGTTCATAGTGTTGTATGCAGTGTTGTAAATGCTCACAGTGTTGTATGCAGTGTTGTAAGTGTTCACAGTGTTGTTTCCAGTGTTGTAAGTGTTCACAGTGTTGTTTCCAGTGTTGTAAGTGTTCATAGTGTTGTATGCAGTGTTGTAAGTGTTCACAGTGTTGTTTCCAGTGTTGTAAGTGTTCACAGTGTTGTTTCCAGTATTGTAAGTGTTCACATTGTTGTATCCAGTGTTGAAAGTGTTCCCAGTGTTGTATAAGTGTTGTATTTAGTGTTGTAAGTGTTGTAACCAGTGTTGTAAATACTCTATCACAGACTTCTTTTGGAACAACAAATTAAACACTGATATAACCAATATTTTATTAAATTCTAGAATTTTTTAAATAAATATTAGACAGAACAAATAAATATTACATAATTAATATTTAAATCCTACAGTATAATTATTATTTATTAATATATATATATATATATATATATATATATATATATATATATATATATATATATATATTTGTGTGTGTTTGTGTGTGTGTGTGTGTGTGTGTGTGTGTGTGTGTGTGTGTGTGTGTGTGTGTGTGTACGTGTGTGTGTGTGTGTACGTGTGTGTGTGTGTGTCGTGCCGAATAGATAAAACTTGAGATTTTTGGCTTAAATAGTAACGCTCTTCTTGCCGAATAAGACAAGCTAAAATTTGTGTATGCAATAATTTCACAAAAATCATTCTGAACCTAACGAAAAAATATATTTCATTGTGTTTGTTTATTATTAAATTATTGTAAACTTGTGTAAAATATATTTAGTTGCATTAGACTAAATTAAATTGCGTTTGTTATAATAAGGTTAGGTAAGTTTTCAAATGTTCTTTTGGTAGAAAATTTTTTATTTTTTCATTGACATAAATTAAAAAATATATATCTTTAAACGTATAAGAGAGAAATTTAGAAAGGACTTAATTTTAAATGAATTCTTGTTAATTGACCAGCTTTACCTATTCGGCACGACATATTAATTGTATGTTTAAAATTATTTGACATTCACTAAAAAAAATTGAATATATTAAAGTTGTTGCATATAATATATAAATAATTTGTAGTGGATTTTTCATTCCTTGTTGAATGTTTCTGCAATATTTATTTTTTGTGAAATTTAAAGGAAGAAAATATTTGTATATCTCACATATTCCAAAAAAATTCCCTAATTTTACATACAAATAAATAATTAAAGACTAAAATTAATTTATTCAGGTATATATATATATATATATATATATATATATATATATATATATATATATATATATATATATATATATATATTTTTTTTTTTTTTTTTTTTTTTTTTTTTTTTTTTTTTTTTTTTTTTTTTTTTTTTTTTTTTTTTTCAAAAAACTGGCCGTATCCCACCGAGGCAGGGTGGCCCAAAAAGAAAAACGAAAGTTTCTCTTTTTAAATTTAGTAATTTATATGGGAGAAGGGGTTACTAGCCCCTTGCTCCCGGCATTTTAGTCGCCTCCTACAACACGCATGGCTTACGGAGGAAGAATTCTGTTCCACTTACCCATGGAGATAAGAGGAAATAAACAAGAACAAGAACTAGAAAGAAAATAGCAGAAAACCCAGAGGGGTGTGTGTAGTATATATATGCTTGTACATGTATGTGTAGGGTGACCTAAGTGTAAGTAGAAGTAGCAAGACGTACCTGAAATCTTGCATGTTTATGAGACAGACAAAAGACACCAGCAATCCTACCATCATGTAAAACAATTACAGGCTTTCGTTTTACACTCACTTGGCAGGACGGTAGTACCTCCCTGGGTGCTTGCTGTCTACCAACCTACTACATATATATATATATATATATATATATATATATATATATATATATATATATATGTGTATATATGTGTGTGTGTGTGTGTGTGTGTGTGTGTGTGTGTGTGTGTGTGTGTGTGTGTGTGTGTGTGAGAGAGAGAGAGAGAGAGCAGTATTTAGATAAAGGTAGGGAAGTTTTTATTGCATTTATGGATTTAGAAAAGGCATATGATAGAGTGGATAGGGGAGCAATGTGGCAGATGTTGCAAGTATATGGAATAGGTGGTAAGTTACTAAATGCTGTAAAGAGTTTTTATGAGGATAGTGAGGCTCAGGTTAGGGTGTGTAGAAGAGAGGGAGACTACTTCCCGGTAAAAGTAGGTCTTAGACAGGGATGTGTAATGTCACCATGGTTGTTTAATATATTTATAGATGGGGTTGTAAAAGAAGTAAATGCTAGGGTGTTTGGGAGAGGGGTGGGATTAAATTATGGGGAATCAAATTCAAAATGGGAATTGACACAGTTACTTTTTGCTGATGATACTGTGCTTATGGGAGATTCTAAACAAAATTTGCAAAGGTTAGTGGACAAATTTGGGAATGTGTGTAAAAGTAGAAAGTTGAAAGTGAACATAGAAAAGAGTAAGGTGATGAGGGTATCAAATGGTTTAGATAAAGAAAAATTGGATATCAAATTGGGGAGGAGGAGTATGGAAGAAGTGAATGTTTTCAGATACTTGGGAGTTGACGTGTCGGCGTATGGATTTATGAAGGATGAGGTTAATCATAGAATTGATGAAGAAAAATAGGTGAGTGGTGCGTTGAGGTATATGTGGAGACAAAAAAGTGTTATCTATGGAGGCAAAGAAGGGAATGTATGAAAGTATAGTGGTACCAACACTCTTATGTGGGTGTGAAGCTTGGGTGGTAAATGCAGCAGCGAGGAGGCGGTTGGAGGCAGTGGAGATGTCCTGTCTAAGGGCAATGTGTGGTGTAAATATTATACAGAAAATTCGGAGTGTGGAAACTAGGAGAAGGTGTGGAGTTAATAAAAGTATTAGTCAGAGGGCTGAAGAGGGGTTGTTGAGGTGGTTTGGTCATGTAGAGAGAATGGATCAAAGTAGAATGACATGGAGAGCGTATAAATCTGTGGGGGAAGGAAGGCGGGATAGGGGTCGTCCTCGGAAAGGTTGGAGGGAGGGGGTAAAGGAGGTGTTGTGGGTGAGGGGTTTGGAGTTCCAGCAAGCGTGCTTGAGTGTGTTAGATAGGAGTGAATGGAGACAAATGATATTTGGGACCTGACGATCTGTTGGAGTGTGAGCAGGGTAATATTTAGTGAAGGGATTCAGGGAAGCCGGTTATTTTATATAACCGGACTTGAGTCCTGGAAATGGGAAGTACAATGCCTGCACTCTAAAGGAGAGGTTTGGGATATTGGCAGTTTGGGGAGATATATTGTGTATCTTTATACGTATATACTTCTAAACTGTTGTATTCTGGGCACCTCTGCAAAAACAGTAATTATGTGTGAGTGAGGTGAAAGTGTTGAATGATGAAAGTATTTTCTTTTTGGGGATTTTCTTTCTCTTTGGGTCACCCTACCTTGGTGGGAGACGGCCGGCTTGTTGAAATATATATATATATATATATATATATATATATATATATATATATATATATATATATATATATATATATATATATATATATATATGTCGTGCCGAATAGGCAGAACTTGCCATCTTGACTTAAATAGCAACGCTCATCTTGCCATATAGGACAAGTGAAAATTTGTGTATGCAATAATTTCGCTAAAACCATTCTGAACCTAACGAAAAAAATATATTTCACTGTGTTTGTTTAGTATTAAATTATTGTAAACAAATCTAAAATATATTTAGTTGGGTTAGGCTAAAATAAATTGCGTTTGTTATAATAAGGTTAGGTAAGTTTTCTAAGCTCCTTTTGGTGCAAAATTAAATTTTTTTACATTAACATTAATGAAAAAAATATATCTTTAAACGTATAAGAGAAAATTTTAGAAAGGACTTAATTTTAAATGAGTTCTTGCTAATTGACCAGTTTTACATATTCGGCACGACATATATATATTATATATATATATATATTCATACATTTACATATATATATGTGTATATATGTATATATATATGTGTGTGTGTGTGTGTGTGTGTGTGTGTGTGTACTCACCTTGTTGAGGTTGCGGGGGTCGAGTCCGAGCTCCTGGCCCCGCCTCTTCACTGATCGCTAATAGGTCCCTCTCCCTGAGCCGTGAGCTTTATCATACCTCTGTGTGTGTGTGTGTGTGTGTGTACTCACCTATTTGTGGTTGCAGGGGTCGAGTCACAGCTCCTGGCTGTGACTCCTGTGTGTGTGTGTGTGTGTGTGTGTGTGTTTTAAGCTTTTATAAATGACATTGAAAGTGGCGGAGATGTAAACAAAAGACATTTAACTTGCCCTGATCATATTTAACCTGCCTTGATTATATTTAACTTGCCCTGATTATATTTAACCTGCCTTGATTATATTTAACTTGCCCTGATTATATTTAACCTGCCTTGATTATATTTAACTTGCCCTGATTATATTTAACCTGCCTTGATTATATTTAACTTGCCCTGATTATATTTAACCTGCCTTGATTATATTTAACTTGCCCTGATTATATTTAACCTGCCTTGATTATATTTAATTTGCCCTGATTATATTTAACCTGCCTTGATTATATTTAATTTGCCCTGATTATATTTAACCTGCCTTGATTATATTTAACTTACCCTGATTATATTTAACTTACCCTGATTATATTTAACTTACCCTGATTATATTTAATCTGCCTTGATTATATTTAACTTACCCTGATTATATTTAACTTACCCTGATTATATTTAACTTACCCTGATTATATTTAACTTACCCTGATCATATTTAACCTGCCTTGATTATATTTAACTTGCCCTGATTACATTTATTAATTAGAATAAATTTAGAGCGAAAATTATGTTTCTTAGAGGTGTCCATAGATCCATCCTTCTATGATACTAACTAGGAAGTTCTTAGAGGATATTGGTGCAGTTGTGAACTTAACAGTAACGTTAAGTTAGGTGAGATTTGTCAGGAAACAGGACAAGTATTTCTCAATGTGAGTCTTAGATGATGATCCGCTGTTGGACCTTTTGGTCATCTGAAGGAGACCTTCCACTGGCTTACCCCTCCACCCCTTTAAATATATATGGCCATAGTTATAACCATTTAGTAATGTGTAGGTGGTCAGAGGCGCATTTCGTTCTCTTCTACTTTCTCAGAATTCTGGTTATTTTATAATTATTTCGTTTGAGTTTGTTATTTGGATAATGATGATTTGGATAATTATAATTTTTTTTAATAATATCAATATTAATAACAATTATAATATTTTTTAATAATAATATCAATATTAATAATAATTATAATTTTTAATTGATAATAATGTTATAACTCGCATAACAGACGTTCACATATCTACATACACAGACGTACACAGTTGTACAGCTGTACGTGTGCACACTTTAAGAGCTGTACTTGTTATACACTTATACAGGTACACAGCTATATGTGCATATACGTACACAGTACAGAGCTAAACGTGTACACACAAGCATCGCACACAGCTACATGTATACACACGTACACAGTTACACATCTGTACGTGTAAACACATGCAGTTAAACAGATATGCGTGAATACAAGCACAGTTTTACGTATACACACGTACACAGCTAAACATGCACATACGTACATAGTTACTCAGCTGCAAGCGTACACAGCTACATACGTACATACGTGTGCACACGTACATAGTTCCATAGCTATTATTGTGCACAAGTACATATTTATACGGCTGTGCGTGTACACATGTACTCAGTAACTCAGCTATGTGTATACATGTGCACAGCTATGCATGTGCGTATGTTCACTCACACGTACACAGCTACAAAACTGTGTGTACACACGCTTACTCACAGCTATAAGTGAGCTCACACGTACACGGCTATTCGTGGAAACATGTACACATCTATGCGTAAATACATACACACATCTACATGTACATACGTTTACAGCTATGTGCACATGTACACAGCTATACGAGTACATACGTACACAGCTATGCATGTATACACATAAACAGCATTATGTGTGCACACGTATACAGGTATACATGTACACATGTACACAGCTATATTGTACACACATACAGTATAAAGAAACAGCTGTACAAATGCACATAAAATATAAAAAGGCACACAGGTACATATGTAACAACAATGACGGGACTATAAGGCCTATTTCAGCCTCGGGGGGCCATGTGATGTGTCATGTGAGTCTCAGCGGGCCATGTGATGTGTCATGTGAGTCTCAGCGGGCCATGTTATGTGTCATGTGAGTCTCAGCGGGCCATGGTATGTGTCATGTGAGTCTCAGCGGGCCATGTTATGTGTCATGTGAGTCTCAGAGGGCCATATTATGTGTCATGTGAGTCTCAGAGGGCTATGTGATGTGTCATGTGAGTCTCAGTGGGCCATGTTATGTGTCATGTGAGTCAGAGGGTCATGTATGTGTCATGTGAGTCTCAGAGGGCCATGTTGTGTGTCATGTGAGTCTCAGAGGGCCATGTTATGTGTCATGTGAGTCTTAGAGGGCCATGTTATGTGTCATGTGAGTCTCAGAGGGCCAAGTTATGTTTCATGTGAGTCTCAGAGGGCCTTGTGATTCTAAAAAGGACTATGTGATTATCAAGAGAGCTGTACGGTTCACAGGAGGGCTATGTGATTCACAAGAGAGCTATATGATTCATAAGAGGGCTATGTGATTTTCAAGAGGGCTATGTGATTCTGAAGAGGGCTATAAGATTCACAAGATGGCTATGTGATTCACAAGAGGGTCATGTGATTCTCAAGAGAACCATGTGATTCTCAAGAGAGCTATGTGATTCTCAAGAGGGCCACGTGATTCTCAAGAGGGCTATGTAATTCACAAGAGAGCTACGAGTCCCAGAGGGCTATGAGAGTCTCAAAGGGCTATATTGATGCTTTATGTAAATCTTAGATGGCCATGTGATGCTTCATGTGAGCCTTACAGGGCTAAGTGATGTTTCATGAGAGCCTTAGAGAATCATATGATGTTTCATGTAAGCTTTAGAGGGCTATGTGATACGTCATTTGAACCTTAGTGGGCCATGTGATGCTTCATTTAAGCTTTAGATGGCCATGTGATGCTGCATGTGAACTTTAGCTATGTGAACCTTAAATGGCTATATGATGCTCAACGTGAACCTTAGATCGCCATGTGAACCTCGAGGGAACCTGTGAAGTTTTGTGGCAGCTTCAGAAGACCACGTGACACTTGATTTAAGACTCATAGATTCATGCAACGTTTAATGAGAGCTTCTAAAACACTTAATGTGACTCTCAAAGAGCTGTTTGGCGCCTTGTGTAAACCTCACTGGGTCATATGATGCTTCATGTAACACTTTGAACCGTATAACCTCAGAGGGCAATGTGGCGCTTCATGTGAGTCTGATCCCATGTGATGCTGCATGTGATCTTTGAGGGCTGTGTGACACTTTGTATTAGCTTCACAGATCCGTTTGAAGCTTCATTTGAGCTTACGTTGCCAGTGCGATGCCTCCTGTGAGCTCCGCAGAGCCATGTGACATTTCATGTCACATGATAAGTCACATGATGTTTTATGTGCTTCAGATGTTCACATGAGACCGTGAGAGCCTTTTTTCATGTAAAGCTCTGTCATTTAACTGTCATGTATTCATCAGGGCCATGAGACATTCTGAATTACGTGGCACTTATGCTTGTTTGCTGCAGAAACCAATGTTATGACTCACATAATCGTAACAACATTTATTCCAAAGAAATCACGGTACGGGTGGGGTTAGAAGCCATGGCTTACGCGCTGCCCTGGAGTTTTACGACGCACTTGACATGGGTTCTAACTCTAACCATACCGTGGATTTTTTTTTATCAATGTTATTTTTTTTTCAACCGGTCTCAGAGGGAGTGTGAGCCAGGTAACCCTTCATATGTATTATGTAACTCAGATATGAGGCTCAGAGAGCCATGTGACGCTTCATGTGAAGACTGAGGTGATCTGAGCGAGAGAAAGCTCTCTCGCAGAGTCGACACTGGAAAGGTCTATCACCTGTGTGTTTACGGTAGTGACGGGTGAGCTCGTCAGAGCGCGCGAACTTCCAGCCACAGCCCTTCCAGTCGCATGTGTAGGGCTTCTCCCCAGTGTGAGTCCTCATATGTGCCTTCAGGTGAGACGACTTGGCGTACGTCTTGGCACAACCCGCTTGAGAGCACGTGTGGATGATCGCCTTGCGTCGTGTCCATCGTCGTCGACGACGAGCTTTTATTGGGGCGGTAATGGCTGGGGTTTGGGCACTGGGTGAGGGAAGGGCACTTTGGGGCACCGTAACATGCCTGGAGGGCCCCGGAGAGGACGCTGTCAACCCCGCGTATGAATACTGGGGACCAGGACCTCCCTGTATATACACAGAGCGAGCGTAGATGTTGTAGTGTTGGTCACCACCATATGAGCTTCCTTCAGGTCCTTGGTATGGTGTTCCCCATGAGGAGAGGGGAGGCGGGTGCTGGTAGTGCTGGTGGTGCTGTGGTGCAGGATGCTGTGTTCCGTACTGCTGTCCTGCAGCTCCCTGCTGGTAAACCTGCTGTCCACCAACCGGGGAGAACGATGACAGACTCGGATGAAATGGTGAAGGATGTTGGTACTGTTGAATATGTTGATGAATGAGCGACACATTGGCGTTGTAGTCGTGTCGCGCAGTGCTGGATGACTGCGTGCTGGGCCCCGCCGCTCTCTCGCTCGTCCACTCATCTTCCATCTTGATTTTTCCTTCACAGCTTAGTGAAGTGCTTCTTTCTGCTGTGTCTCCCTCCCGAGACACACTCGGGAAACTAGTCTTCCCGTACTCTCCCTGAGATGGAAAACTTCGTGCCTTGTTCATGCCCAAAGGAAGTTTACCAAAAGGTGAAGAGTCTCCCAGAGGACCCACGCCCTCCTTCTCCGGCAGTCCGGTGCCGTCCTCCTTCTTACACTCTGTAGGGAAGGCTCCTCCAGACATGGGATCCACTTTGTGACTCGAGAATTCATTCTTGCACAGAATTTCAAATGCTCCGACAGGTTGTTGAAGAGCTAGGTCATGGTGCCATGATGTAGAGGCTGGGGGGTGAGGTGAGTGCCGTGACCCCTGTGTTTGCTGGTGCTGGGGGAGGTGCCCCTGGTGGGGAAAATGACGAGGATCAGGTTGAAGAAGGGGACGGCCTGCGTCAGGTTGGGGAAAGTGTCGGGGGTCGTGCTGGGTAACATGACGAGATTCAGGCTGGGAAAGTTGGTTAAAGTCATGTTGGGGAAGATGCAGACCACTGGAGGAAAACACGTGGAGGGCGGGTGACCACGACGGTTCCGAGGCGCTGCTGAAGACACTCCCTCCACGCCATACCTGCTGGAAAAAACTTATCAGTGGAGGGCATTATTCCAGACTGATTGCGTTGTTGAATTTACAAAGCTTTCAACATGAAAAGTTGCTGATGTAACTGCTACTCTCAGTACCAAATGATTAACACTATAATTAAGTTACTCATATACACCTGAATTACTGGGAACGCCTTCAAGTCTTGAACATGTACTCATTGGAGCGGAGGAGAGAGATACATGATAATATATACCTGGAAAGTACTCGAGGGCCTGGTCCCAAATCTGCACACTGCCATAACATACTGGAGTGAGAGATAGGGGAGGAAGTGTAAAATAAACCCAGTGAGGAGCAGGGGTGCGGTGGGGACAACATCAGGGGTCCCAGACTATTCAACATCTTACCAGAAAATATTAGAAACACGGCTGGAACAAATGTAGAAGCCTTCAAGAGGAAACTGGACAAGTATCTTCACCAGGTGCCAGATGAACCAGGCTGTGATGGATATGTGGGGCAGGGGGCCTTCCGCAACAACAGCCGGGTTGACCAGGCAAGGACCAGACGAGCCTGGCCCGTGGCCAGGCTCCGAGAGTAGTGAAACTCTCGAAACTCTTCAAATGTAAGGGTATAGTACAGAAATCCTCACTGCACTCCAAGAAAAACAGTCCGAAGTTAATGATTTACATCGAAAAACTTTGCCATCTACCGTTTTAAATAATTAGCCATACATCACACAAATTAGACAAAAGAGACAATATCACAGTCATTCCCACCGAAATACAGAGGCTGGCTAATAGCCCGGCAAGTACCCTGGTGCGCCTCCCAGGAGAGAGGGGCCGCCACCTCTACCTTAGCACAAACGTTCAACCCCACAAACACATTAAGATGACCCAAAATCGAAAGAAGGGAAGGGAGGAATTATTCCAGATAACCTGACACTACATTATCTTAGATTACCATTAGCTACTATAACCCAAGGACGCACGTGCACATATCAGCACAAAATGAAAACCGCTATACCACAGCAGTAGTGTGAAGGCATTCCGTGCGCTACACACCCCACCACACTTATTTTCAATACACTGCAAGTCACTAAACGCTATAGAAAATTTTTTCATCATACCCCGTCATTCCATTTGCACATAAGTTTCTTTCCTACCTAACATAACCTGCAACTTTTCAAGTATATGCACAGTGTGGCTACCGAAGTCAGTGTTAGCGCCATCGTATCGCAGCTGAATGATCTGTTCACTGTGGATCGCTGAGACATACGGTTACCTCCCTTAACACCTACTGTCACTGTTCACTTAGCAGTAAATAGGTGTTAGCCGATTGTTATGGGTGGTAATATACCTTAGATAAGGCTGAGCTTTAAAGTGAGTTAAGGAAGGATAACAACGCTTAGCTGATACATTAAATGCAAAAGTTAACTACATCAGTGCTTCTTTTATCCATGAATTGTGGTAGTGGTGTCTCCCGAGACGGGTCCTTGTAAAAATTGTGACTCGAAACAAGTACTCGCTAACTTACCCGAGCTGAATTTAACACTCCATATAATAAAAACTGGGCATACTAACATACTGTCGATGAATGGTTCAGAGAACTGACAAGTTGATAAATAAGACAAATGTGCAACACTTGGGTATTTTTAATGAGGAAACGTTTCGCCACACTAACATACTGATTTTATCATTATCTCTGAGAAAATTGTAAGACAGTCTCCACCAGATGAATGTGTATTTTGAGCCTACGGTGTTCCGTGGCACAACTCTGCTAACACAATACTGCTAACACAACCAACACCACTGACTCAGTACTGCTAACACAGCCAACACCACTGACTCAGTACTGCTAACACAGCCAACACCACTGACTCAGTACTGCTAACACAACCAACACCACTGACTCAGTACTGCTAACACAACCAACACCACTGACTCAGTACAGCTAACACAACCAACACCACTGACTCAGTACAGCTAACACAACCAACACCACTGACTCAGTACTGCTAACAAAACCAACACCACTGACTCAGTACTGCTAATACAACCAACACCACTGACTCAGTACTGCTAACACAACCAACACCACTGACTCAGTACTGCTGACACAACCAACACCACTGACTCAGTACTGCTAACACAACCAACACCACTGACTCAGTACAGCTAACACAACCAACACCACTGACTCAGTACTGCTAGCACAACCAACACCACTGACTCAGTGCTGCTAATACAACCAACACCACTGACTCAGTACTGCTAACACAACCAACACCATTGACTCAGTACTGCTGACACAACCAACACCACTGACTCAGTACTGCTAGCACAACCAACACCACTGACTCAGTACTGCTGACACAACCAACACCACTGACTCAGTACTGCTGACACAACCAACACCACTGACTCAGTACTGCTAACACAACCAACACCACTGACTCAGTACTGCTAACACAACCAACACCACTGACTCAGTACTGCTGACACAACCAACACCACTGACTCAGTACTGCTAACACAACCAACACCACTGACTCAGTACTGCTGACACAACCAACACCACTGACTCAGTACTGCTAACACAACCAACACCACTGACTCAGTACTGCTAACACAACCAACACCACTGACTCAATACTGCTAACACAACCAACACCACTGACTCAGTACTGCTAACACAACCAACACCACTGACTCAGTACTGCTGACACAACCAACACCACTGACTCAGTACTGCTAACAAAACCAACACTGCTGACTCAGTACTGCTAACACAACCAACACCACTGACTCAGTACTGCTAACACAACCAACACTGCTGACTCAGTACTGCTGACACAACCAACACTGCTGACTCAGTACTGCTGACACAACCAACACCACTGACTCAGTACTGCTAACACAACCAACACCACTGACTCAGTACTGCTAACACAACCAACACCACTGACTCAGTACTGCTAACACAACCAACACCACTGACTCAGTACTGCTAACACAACCAACACCACTGACTCAGTACTGCTAACACAACCAACACCACTGACTCAGTACTGCTAACACAACCAACACCACTGACTCAGTACTGCTAACACAACCAACACTACTGACTCAGTACTGCTAGCACAACCAACACCACTGACTCAGTACTGCTAACACAACCAACACCACTGACTCAGTACTGCTAACACAACCAACACCACTGACTCAGTACTGCTAACACAACCAACACCACTGACTCAGTACTGCTAACGCAACCAACACCACTGACTCAGTACTGCTAACACAACCAACACCACTGACTCAGTACTGCTAACACAACCAACACCACTGACTCAGTACTGCTAGCACAACCAACACCACTGACTCAGTACTGCTAACACAACCAACACCACTGACTCAGTACTGCTAACACAACCAACACCACTGACTCAGTACTGCTAACACAACCAACACCACTGACTCAGTACTGCTAACACAACCAACACCACTGACTCAGTACTGCTAACACAACCAACACCACTGACTCAGTACTGCTAACACAACCAACACCACTGACTCAGTACTGCTAGCACAACCAACACCACTGACTCAGTACTGCTAGCACAACCAACACCACTGACTCAGTACTGCTAACACAACCAACACCACTGACTCAGTACTGCTAGCACAACCAACACCACTGACTCAGTACTGCTACCACAACCAACACCACTGACTCAGTACTGCTAACACAACCAACACCACTGACTCAGTACTGCTAGCACAACCAACACCACTGACTCAGTACTGCTAGACACAACCAACACCACTGACTCAGTACTGCTAGCTAACACAACCAACACCACTGACTCAGTACTGCTAACACAACCAACACCACTGACACAACCAACACCACTGACTCAGTACTGCTAACACAACCAACACCACTGACTCAGTACTGCTAACACAACCAACACCACTGACTCAGTACTGCTAACACAACCAACACCACTGACTCAGTACTGCTAACACAACCAACACCACTGACTCAGTACTGCTAACACAACCAACACCACTGACTCAGTACTGCTGACACAACCAACACCACTGACTCAGTACTGCTAACACAACCAACACCACTGACTCAGTACTGCTAACACAACCAACACCACTGACTCAGTACTGCTAACACAACCAACACCACTGACTCAGTACTGCTGACACAACCAACACCACTGACTCAGTACTGCTAACACAACCAACACCACTGACTCAGTACTGCTAACACAACCAACACCACTGACTCAGTACTGCTAACACAACCAACACCACTGACTCAGTACTGCTAACACAACCAACACCACTGACTCAGTACTGCTAACACAACCAACACCACTGACTCAGTACTGCTAACACAACCAACACCACTGACTCAGTACTGCTGACACAACCAACACCACTGACTCAGTACTGCTAACACAACCAACACCACTGACTCAGTACTGCTGACACAACCAACACCACTGACTCAGTACTGCTGACACAACCAACACCACTGACTCAGTACTGCTAGCACAACCAACACCACTGACTCAGTACTGCTGACACAACCAACACCACTGACTCAGTACAGCTAACACAACCAACACCACTGACTCAGTACTGCTGACACAACCAACACCACTGACTCAGTACTGCTGACACAACCAACACTGCTGACTCAGTACTGCTGACACAACCAACACCACTGACTCAGTACTGCTGACACAACCAACACCACTGACTCAGTACTGCTGACACAACCAACACCACTGACTCAGTACTGCTAGCACAACCAACACCACTGACTCAGTGCTGCTAATACAACCAACACCACTGACTCAGTACTGCTAACACAACCAACACCATTGACTCAGTACTGCTGACACAACCAACACCACTGACTCAGTACTGCTAGCACAACCAACACCACTGACTCAGTACTGCTGACACAACCAACACCACTGACTCAGTACTGCTGACACAACCAACACCACTGACTCAGTACTGCTAACACAACCAACACCACTGACTCAGTACTGCTAACACAACCAACACCACTGACTCAGTACTGCTGACACAACCAACACCACTGACTCAGTACTGCTAACACAACCAACACCACTGACTCAGTACTGCTGACACAACCAACACCACTGACTCAGTACTGCTAACACAACCAACACCACTGACTCAGTACTGCTAACACAACCAACACCACTGACTCAATACTGCTAACACAACCAACACCACTGACTCAGTACTGCTAACACAACCAACACCACTGACTCAGTACTGCTGACACAACCAACACCACTGACTCAGTACTGCTAACAAAACCAACACTGCTGACTCAGTACTGCTAACACAACCAACACCACTGACTCAGTACTGCTAACACAACCAACACTGCTGACTCAGTACTGCTGACACAACCAACACTGCTGACTCAGTACTGCTGACACAACCAACACCACTGACTCAGTACTGCTAACACAACCAACACCACTGACTCAGTACTGCTAACACAACCAACACCACTGACTCAGTACTGCTAACACAACCAACACCACTGACTCAGTACTGCTAACACAACCAACACCACTGACTCAGTACTTCTAACACAACCAACACCACTGACTCAGTACTGCTAACACAACCAACACCACTGACTCAGTACTGCTAACACAACCAACACCACTGACTCAGTACTGCTAGCACAACCAACACCACTGACTCAGTACTGCTAACACAACCAACACCACTGACTCAGTACTGCTAACACAACCAACACCACTGACTCAGTACTGCTAACACAACCAACACCACTGACTCAGTACTGCTAACGCAACCAACACCACTGACTCAGTACTGCTAACACAACCAACACCACTGACTCAGTACAGCTAACACAACCAACACCACTGACTCAGTACTGCTAGCACAACCAACACCACTGACTCAGTACTGCTAACACAACCAACACCACTGACTCAGTACTGCTAACACAACCAACACCACTGACTCAGTACTGCTAACACAACCAACACCACTGACTCAGTACTGCTAACACAACCAACACCACTGACTCAGTACTGCTAACACAACCAACACCACTGACTCAGTACTGCTAACACAACCAACACCACTGACTCAGTACTGCTAGCACAACCAACACCACTGACTCAGTACTGCTAGCACAACCAACACCACTGACTCAGTACTGCTAACACAACCAACACCACTGACTCAGTACTGCTAACACAACCAACACCACTGACTCAGTACTGCTAACACAACCAACACCACTGACTCAGTACTGCTAGCACAACCAACACCACTGACTCAGTACTGCTAACACAACCAACACCACTGACTCAGTACTGCTAGCACAACCAACACCACTGACTCAGTACTGCTAGCACAACCAACACCACTGACTCAGTACTGCTAACACAACCAACACCACTGACTCAGTACTGCTAGCACAACCAACACCACTGACTCAGTACTGCTAACACAACCAACACCACTGACTCAGTACTGCTAGCACAACCAACACCACTGACTCAGTACTGCTGACACAACCAACACCACTGACTCAGTACAGCTAACACAACCAACACCACTGACTCAGTACTGCTGACACAACCAACACCACTGACTCAGTACTGCTAACACAACCAACACCACTGACTCAGTACTGCTAACACAACCAACACCACTGACTCAGTACTGCTAACACAACCAACACCACTGACTCAGTACTGCTAACACAACCAACACCACTGACTCAGTACTGCTAACACAACCAACACCACTGACTCAGTACTGCTGACACAACCAACACCACTGACTCAGTACTGCTAACACAACCAACACCACTGACTCAGTACTGCTAACACAACCAACACCACTGACTCAGTACTGCTAACACAACCAACACCACTGACTCAGTACTGCTGACACAACCAACACCACTGACTCAGTACTGCTAACACAACTAACACCACTGACTCAGTACTGCTAACACAACCAACACCACTGACTCAGTACTGCTAACACAACCAACACCACTGACTCAGTACTGCTAACACAACCAACACCACTGACTCAGTACTGCTAACACAACCAACACCACTGACTCAGTACTGCTGACACAACCAACACCACTGACTCAGTACTGCTAACACAACCAACACCACTGACTCAGTACTGCTGACACAACCAACACCACTGACTCAGTACTGCTGACACAACCAACACCACTGACTCAGTACTGCTAGCACAACCAACACCACTGACTCAGTACTGCTGACACAACCAACACCACTGACTCAGTACAGCTAACACAACCAACACCACTGACTCAGTACTGCTGACACAACCAACACCACTGACTCAGTACTGCTGACACAACCAACACCACTGACTCAGTACTGCTGACACAACCAACACCACTGACTCAGTACTGCTAGCACAACCAACACCACTGACTCAGTACTGCTGACACAACCAACACCACTGACTCAGTACTGCTGACACAACCAACACCACTGACTCAGTACTGCTGACACAACCAACACCACTGACTCAGTACTGCTGACACAACCAACACTGCTGACTCAGTACTGCTGACACAACCAACACCACTGACTCAGTACTGCTGACACAACCAACACTGCTGACTCAGTACTGCTGACACAACCAACACCACTGACTCAGTACTGCTGACACAACCAACACCACTGACTCAGTACTTCTAGCACAACCAACACCACTGACTCAGTACTGCTGACACAACCAACACCACTGACTCAGTACTGCTGACACAACCAACACCACTGACTCAGTACTGCTGACACAACCAACACAACTGACTCAGTACTGCTGACACAACCAACACTGCTGACTCAGTACTGCTGACACAACCAACACTGCTGACTCAGTACTGCTGACACAACCAACACTGCTGACTCAGTACTGCTGACAATGACATATGAGAGTAAGATATTTGTATGAATATATGAAACTGAATTGATAATTTACATGTATGATTCTGAATATACCAATTATTTGTGTTCATGTAACACCAGAATGATTTATAAAACTGGCATGATTGTGGTGGAATTAAGAGTATACCAGAGTTTTTCATGTTTATGTATACCAGGTTCATGACACAGGTGAGTGAGTTGTGTAATTATATTGCAGTGGCATGACTACAGGCATGGCAGCTGTATAATTGTGGACTCCTGTGCTGTTAAAATAATCGTTACACTGTTATGAGTGCAAGTGTGCCAGTTGTGTTGGATTAACAGGAAAAAAATTTTTTAGTCACTCACGAGTCAATTATAAATGAATTAGGAAGATAATGCATTAAAAATGCAGCGCTAAAACACGAATAAAAATATTTCAGAAGCACCGCACATTCCCTAAAACTCTCCACTGAAGCGGTTCGGCACGGTTAAAAGCCCATTATTGAAGCACATAGGCACAATCGAAGCCATTAGCCAAACACTCATGCGCGATCACGGGAAGATACGGACAGTTTGTTTACATCCGTTCCGCTCCGTTCCCGCTCAAGTGATCGACTGTCCCTCAGCCACTAGACGAACCCACTCCCAGATTTCTTTCATACTGTAATACATCTAATTCATTCCTCTGTTATCACCCGAATTACGGCTCAAGCAATGACAAATTTGTTAATGTTGATACTGCAACTTTTCTTGCAACTGGGGTATTTGCTTCTCAACAGCTAAGTAATTTGGAATGAATTAATTTATTGGGGTTCTGGTAGCAGGACGAGACATGGGTAAAAATGCATTTAATTAAGTATTTATGTATTCAACCAGGAGGCACAACCCTACCGTCTCCACCACACCTATCTACATCACGCGAGTCTCTGTCACTGCCTCCACCTCGGAGCAGGTTGCCTGCACGCTGCTGCAGGTGTCTTCATCCAAGAAACTGGAGTTACCATCTCTCTTTCCTTGGACCAAACCTGACTGCCTCCCAGTCCCCGGCCGCTGAGTGACCCCTGTGAATTTAGCGCCTCCTGATGAATATAATAATAGTAATAATTTATCTCCATCCAAAACTCTGACATTCACGCTGATACATTCGGTGTGAAGACTGATACTCTCTTAAGTATAAATTGTACAGATGCAAATTACAAATTTTAATGAAATTGTTAAAATACTTGGGATCGTTGGCTTCAGAGTAATTACTGGATAATGCCTTTTGTGATAGGCTTCAAACTTTTGGTGTTATTGGGATTTATTTAAAGAAATCTTTCGCTTTTAGCTATGTAAATTTAAAATTGACAAATTTATTTAATAAATTGGCTTCCACGTAAGAACCACACAATGCCTTTTCTGGTATATTACAAACACAAAATACTCGTGTACCTTCACTGAGATTTTCTGGTTTGAATTTTGTCTGTGCAGGGGCTAACTTGTCAATTTTGTAGAATAATATATGAAATTGGATTTTCTTAGAAATATTGTGAAACATTGAGAAATATTGACATCTTGCGTTTTCCAGATTTTTTTTTTTTTTCACGAGTTTAATGAGCTCTTTACTTCTTTATTTTCTAATAAATATGTCATAGTGTTTGCTTACGTGTCTTTCTAAACCACATCCCTGATGACTGAGGTGAACTCAGTGTTTATCAGTACTTGCAACTGAAGTTGTCACACTATGCGGATTCGTGTTGAAAAATCTGTTTATCGCAGTTGGCATTTAAATGCCACCACATGCTCTTGGAGATTAATCACTTGTATTATTTGTGAAAATAAATGGTATAAAATACCGACACAATGGAAACATAAACACATATGCAGTTTAATGTCAATAAAGGATCACATTAAACTGCATGTGTTTATGTTTCCATTGTATTATTTGTGTTAGTCATCAACATACCACAATTTCTGAGGAATTAATTCCTGCCTTATATTTAACCTTTCAGTTTTTATTTTAATCACTTGAGAGCTTTATATAGCGGAATTTTAAAATTATTTTGATTTTCCTTCCCTACATAACTAATTAATCTTAAGCTCTAGATGGGCTCAGTGGTGACGTGTACTTAGCTCTGTGAAGACCTGTTTGTGTGCTCTCTGTGAATCTGAACCAGGATACCCTCTCTTGAGCAACTTTACCAGCAGCTGAGAGAAGAGCTCAGAGTTGCTAAGATGGAGATACGGCGATTAACGGAGGAGAACAAGAGGATTCGTAGTAATCCTCCTGTTGTGAGTCCCCAGGTTAAGAGGGGAGCTTGGTCAGTGGCCGGGCAACATGGAACCAAGCTGAAGATCAAGAAAACGGTTGGAGAGGCAGAAACAACGAGAAACCAGAAGACTACCGTGGAAACTTCCAACCCATTCTCGGTGCTACCCGACGAATGTGAATGTTCTACTGGGAATGCCACAACGAGCACCAAAGAAGCATTGGCAGACGTGAGTGAGACATCCCTAGAAACCCCAACGAAGACCATCGAGAACGTCTTGACGAATTCTACAAGTGGTGTAATGCTACCTGGCGAATGTGAGTCGACTACTCGGAGCATCACGACGGACGACGCCAAGGAAGGTAAAAACATTGTTGTTGTTGGGGATAGCCAGATTAGGTACATGGATAGGGCATTCTGCTTGAAGGACAGGAGTAGGAGGCAGAGAGTGTGTTTTCCTGGGGCTGGGATGAAGGATATTGTTAGCCGTCTGGATGACATCATGAGAGGTAATGGGAGCAATCCTATTATCTGTCTCAGTGCTGGAGGCAACGATGTTGGCAGACGTAGGAGTGAGGACCTGATTAGCAGGTATAGGTCAGCAATAGAGATAATTAGGAGGAAGGGTGGGAAACCTGTCATATGTGGCATTTTGCCAAGGAGAGGAGTTGGAAATGAATGGTTGTCCAGAGCAATTGGTGTCAATTGCTGGCTGGACAAATACTGTAAGGAAAATGCGGTAACATTCATTGACAACTGGGACCTTTTCTATGGCAGAAATGACATGTATGCCAGGGATGGGGTTCACTTATCTAGGTGTGGGGTGGGAGCACTGGCCAACGCAGTGGAGGGAGCTGTTAGGTCTTTAAACTAGGAATAGTTAGTGGTATGGGTTTTTGCGGGAAAACTGTGAAGTCTCAGGGCAGTAATATGAGTACTAGGAGAACTAGTAATAGGCAAAATGAGGTGGATATTGGAAAGCCAGTGGCACTAATTGACAAGGACAGTAATAGGTTTAGTGGAATAACAGAAAGGAGCAGGAAGGGTAAAGAGAGAGGAGGGTCTTTAAGTATTTATTACACAAATAGTCGCAGTGCTAGGAATAAGATGAACGAGTTGAGACTAGTTGCTAGTGCAGGTAACATAGATGTATTTGCCATTACTGAGACGTGGTTTAATTCAAAAAGTCGGGACATGCTTGCAGAATGTCACATTCAGGGTTTTAAATTGTTCCAAGTAGATAGAAGTATCGGGAAGGGGGGTGGGGTGGCATTGTATGTCCGAGATCGCTTGAACTGTTGCATAAAAACGGGTATTAAGTCTGAAGTAACACATACAGAGTCTGTTTGGATAGAATTTTCAGAGGGGCATGAAAAATTAACTTTAGGTGTGATATACCGTCCCCCAAATTTAGATAGGGACCAGGGGAAACTACTATGGGAGGAAATTGCTAGGGCCACAAGGCACGATAATGTAGTAATTCTAGGAGACTTTAACTTTAGTCATATTGATTGGAATTTCTTGACTGGGAATTTAGAATCATACGACTTCTTAGAAGTAGTTCAGGATTGTTTTTTGAAGCAGTTTGTGACAGAACCTACAAGGGGTAATAACCTGCTTGACTTAGTTCTGGCAAACAATGAATCCCTTGTTAATAATTTAGAAGTTTCAGAGGAACTGGGTGCTAGCGACCACAAATCAATTACATTTAGAATTGAATGGAAGTATGATAGTAGGGATAACTCAGTAACAGTCCCAGATTTTCGCTTAGCAGATTACGATGGGCTTAGAGAACACTTATCATCTGTTGACTGGGGTAACGAAGAGAGCTATCAATATGACAGTTTTCTGAACACAATACATGCTGCTCAAAGAACGTTTATCCCTTATAAAGAAATTAGATCAAATAGAAATGACCCAAAATGGATGAATAATAGGCTGAAATATCTACTAGGGCATAAGAAAGGAATTTATAGGCGTATCAAAAGAGGCGAGGGTCATCTTATGAATCAGTATATTGACATTAAGAGGGACATCAAAAAGGGGATAAGAAAAGCTAAAAGGGACTATGAAATTAAAGTTGCTAGGGATTCTAAAACTAACCCAAAAAGTTTTTTCCAGGTATATAGAACAAAAGTCAGAGATAAGATAGGTCCCCTTAAAAATAACTATGGGCATCTTACTGACAAAGAGAATGAAATGTGCTCGATTTTAAATAATTATTTTCTCTCGGTTTTTACACAGGAAGACACTAATAATATTCCGGTAATTAATTTTTATAGTGGACCAGAAGAAGATAAATTATGTAACATCACAGTCACTAGTGAAATGGTTGTGAAGCAGATAGACCAACTGAAGCAAAATAAGTCACCGGGTCCTGATGAGGTTTTTTCAAGGGTTCTAAAGGAATGCAAAATGGAAGTCTGTGAACCATTAACTAATATTTTTAATTTATCTCTTCAAACAGGTGTAGTGTCTGATATGTGGAAGATGGCTAATGTAATTCCTATTTTTAAAACAGGGGACAAGTCGTTACCGTCAAATTACCGCCCAATAAGCCTGACCTCAATTGTAGGCAAATTACTAGAGTCAATTATAGCTCAGATTATAAGAAGCCATCTCGATAAGCATATCTTGATTAATGATACTCAGCATGGATTCACAAGAGGCCGGTCTTGTCTAACTAATTTATTAACTTTCTTCAGTAAAGCTTTTGAGGCTGTTGACCACGATAAAGACTTTGATATTGTTTACTTCGATTTTAGTAAGGCATTTGATAGAGTTCCGCACCAAAGACTGTTGAAGAAAGTAGCAGCTCATGGCATTGGGGGAAGGGTGCTCTCGTGGATCGAATCATGGCTCACAGACAGGAAGCAGAGAGTGTCCGTAAATGGGGTTAAATCCGAGTGGGGATCAGTAACAAATGGCGTTCCACAGGGATCAGTCTTGGGCCCGTTGTTGTTTATAATATATATCAATGATCTTGATGAAGGAATTACTAGTGATATGAGCAAATTCGCCGATGACACGAAGATAGGTAGGATAATTGATTCAAACGTAGATGTTAGGGAACTTCAGGAGGATTTAGACAAACTCTACTCTTGGTCAGAAAAGTGGCAGATGCAGTTCAATGTAGATAAATGCAAGGTTCTGAAGCTCGGGAGTGTCCATAACCCTAGCACTTATAAGTTAAATAATGTAGAACTTAGCCATACAGATTGCGAAAAGGACTTGGGGGTTATGGTAAGCAGCAACCTTAAACCAAGACAGCAATGCCTAAGCGTACGTAATAAGGCAAATAGATTACTGGGATTTATATCAAGAAGTGTAAGCAACAGAAGTCCAGAGGTCATACTGCAGCTTTATACATCATAAGTAAGGCCTCACCTAGATTATGCAGCTCAATTCTGGTCTCCATATTACAGAATGCACATAAATTCGTTAGAAAACATTCAGCATAGGATGACTAAATTAATACATAACATTAGAAATCTTCCTTATGAAGAAAGATTGAAGACTCTTAAGTTACATTCACTTGTTAGACGAAGAATGAGGGGAGACCTGATCGAAGTGTATAAATGGAAGATAGGTATTAATAAGGGGGATATTAACAAGGTCTTGAGGATATCTCTCCAAGAGAGAACCCGCAGTAATGGATTTAAATTGGATAAGTTTAGATTTAGAAAGGACATAGGAAAGTATTGGTTTGGAAATAGGGTAGTTGATGAGTGGAACAGTCTACCTAGTTGGGTTATTGAGGCTGGGACTTTGGGTAGTTTCAAATTTAGGTTGGATAAGTACATGAGTGGGAGGGGTTGGATTTGAGAGGGACTTGCACATCGGAGCTTGTTTCTTGGGTGGCATTGAAAATTGGGTTGGTCAAATGTTTGTTAGTGGGATGAATTGTAAAGGACCTGCCTAGTATGGGCCAACAGGCCTGCTGCAGTGTTCCTCCTTTCTTATGTTCTTATGTTCTTAACTGAGCTGCATAATCTAGGTGAGGCCTTACTAATGATGTATAAAGCTGCAGTATGACCTCTGGACTTCTGTTGCTTATACTTCTTGATATAAATCCCAGTAATCTATTTGCCTTATTACATATGTAAAGTAAAAGGACACAAGTGCAACTAATGTGACATTTATTGTGGCAACGTTTCGCTCTCCAGGAGCTTTATCAAGCCATTACAAACAATACATGGACACAGAGGGTATATAAAGGCTCAGAGTGAGGTGCAATACTAGTGAGGTAACATTTCGATGTTCACTAGTGGTGGTAGTAGTAGTAGTATTAGTAGTGACAAAAGTAATACAATATGATAGAGCAATTGAATCGTACAAGAGTAAAAGGATATAAAAGCTATTACTTGGGTAACATAAAAATAGGTTGGACAAATATAGACTGGAAAGAGGCAGCTTGTTTCAGTGTTCACTCTCTGTAATGTGCTTTGTGTAGTATAACAGGAGAGACTATGTGATGGCAGGGTTTACTGTTTTCAGGAGGATTCTTGCTAAGACTTCGGAGATGGTGAAGCTGCCGTTGTTTTGTTTAATTGTATTCGAAACAGCGATCAGTGCTGATTCGAGGCACTTGCGTCTGCGGAAATTAGTTTCTTTGATCACTAATTGGGCGTCTCTGAATTTCATGAGATGACTGGTGGAATTTCGGTGTTGTACACAGGCGTTGTTCAAGTTATCGTTCCTACATGCGTAAATGTGTTCATTGAGGCGGGTGTCGAGGTTTCTTGCTGTTTCACCTACGTAAATCTTGTCACAGCCTCCACAGGGTATAGTGTTATTACATATGCTTAGGCATTGCTGTCTTGGTTTAAGGTTGCTGCTCACCATAACCCCCAAGTCCTTTTCGCAATCTGTATGGCTAAGTTCTACATTATTTAACTTATAAGTGCTAGGGTTATGGACACTCCCGAGCTTTAGAACCTTGCATTTATCTACATTGAACTGCATCTGCCACTTTTCCTTCTGAAGTTCCCTAACATCTACGTTTGAATCAATTATCCTACCTATCTTTGTGTCATCGGCGAATTTGCTCATATCACTAGTAATTCCTTCATTAAGATCATTGATATATATTATAAACAACAACGGGCCCAAGATTGATCCCTGTGGAACGCCACTTGTTACTGATCCCCACTCGGATTTAACCCCATTTATGGACACTCTCTGCTTCCTGTCTGTGAGCCATGACTCGATCCACGAGAGCACCCTTTCCCCAATGCCATGAGCTGCCACTTTCTTTAACAGTCTATGGTGCGGAACTCTATCAAATGCCTTACTAAAATTTAAGTAAATAATATCAAATTCTTTATCGTGGTCAACAGCCTCAAAAGCTTTACTGAAGAAAGTTAATAAATTAGTTAAACAAGACCGGCCTCTTGTGAATCCATGCTGAGTATCATTAATCAAGCTATGCTTATCGAGATGGCTTCTTATAATCTGAGCTGTAATTGACTCTAGTAATTTGCCTACAATTGAAGTCAGGCTTATTGGGCGGTAATTTGACGGTAACGACTTGTCCCCTGTTTTAAAAATAGGAATTACATTAGCCATCTTCCACATATCAGACACTACACCTGTTTGAAGAGATAAATTAAAAA
Organism: Cherax quadricarinatus; assembly: GCF_038502225.1. NCBI lineage: Eukaryota > Metazoa > Arthropoda > Malacostraca > Decapoda > Parastacidae > Cherax > Cherax quadricarinatus. The sequence continues at coordinate 28,897,347 of NC_091321.1, read as the reverse complement.
TATTAGTTAATGGTTCACAAAGTTCCATTTTGCATTCCTTAAGAACCCTTGAAAAAAACCTCATCAGGACCCGGTGACTTATTTTGCTTCAGTCGGTCTATCTGCTTCACAACCATTTCACTAGTGACTGTGATGTTACATAATTTATCTTCTTCTGGCCCACTATAAAAATTAATTACTGAATATTGTTAGTGTCTTCCTGTGTAAAAACCGAGAGAAAATAATTATTTAAAATCGAGCACATTTCATTCTCTTTGTCAGTAAGATGCCCATAGTTATTTGTAAGGGGACCTATCTTATCTGTAACTTCTGTTCTATAGACCTGGAAAAAACTTTTTGGGTTAGTTTTAGAATCCCTAGCAACTTTAATTTCATAGTCGCGTTTAGCTTTTCTTATCCCCTTTTTAACGTCTCTCTTAATGTCAATATACTGATTCATAAGATGACTCTCACCTCTTTTGATACGCCTATAAATTCCTTTCTTATGCCCTAGTAGATATTTCAGCCTATTATTCACTAATTTTGGATCATTTCTGTTTGATCTAATATCTTTATACGGGATAAATGTTCTTTGGTCAGCATGTATAGTGAAGAGAGCTGTCATACTGATAGCTCTCTTCGTTACCCCAGTCAACAGATGATAAGTATTCTCTAAGCCCATCGTAATCTGCTAAGCGAAAATCTGGAACTGTTACTGAGTTATCCCTACTATCATACTTCCATTCAATGCTAAATGTAATTGATTTGTGGTCGCTAGCACCAAGTTCCTCTGAAATTTCTTAATTATTAACATGGGATTCATTGTTTGCCAGAACTAAGTCAAGCAGGTTATTTCCCCTTGTAGGTTCTGTCACAAACTGCTTCAAAAAACAATCCTGAACTACTTCTAAGAAGTTGTTTGATTCTAAATTCCCAGTTAAGAAATTCCAATGAATATAACTAAAGTTAAAGTCTCCTAGAATTACTATGTGTTCGTGCCTTGTGGCCTTAACAATTTCCTCCTTCAAGACTAACACCATGGTGTGGCTAATGCTTGTCCTTCAAGACTGAGACCATGGTGTGGCTGGTGCTTGTCCTTCAAGACTAACACCATGGTGTGGCTAATGCTTGTCCTTCAAAACTGACACCATGGTGTGGCTGGTGGTTGTCTTTCAAGACTAACACCATGGTGTGGCTGATGCTTGTCCTTCAAAACTAACACCATGGTGTGGCTGGTGCTTGTCCTTCAAGACTGATACCATGGTGTGGCTGGTGCTTGTCCTTCAAGACTGACACCAGAGCTAACCTTTAATACATTTACAAGGTCAGGGTAGCATGAAATTCTTCCCATGCATTATTTCTGTTGTGAAGAATTAATTATTCGTATAGTGAAAATCCAGTGAAGATAAAACAGGAATTCTGGAAGAACAAGAGCAGCAGCAGCGACTGGATGTCCGTCCACACTGAGGGATTGTTGTGCCTCAGCGTTGTTGCTGCTTAAGGAACAAAGGCTGTGCTTGACACAGGAGCCGGTTTGTTTTTGCTGTTAAGCAGTTGCAGAGGGAGGAACTGAGGCGTGAGATAGTACAACAGGAGCTTGTAAATGATACAAATGATTAGAAGAAAAAGGCACAATTTCGTGACTGGAACAATGCATAAATAACCGACTCACATGAGAAAGAAGCTTACGACGACGTTTCCGTCTGACTTGAACTATTTGCAAAGTTACAATGGGACTTTGTAAATGGCCCAAGTCAGACCGAAACGGGTTGTGTACAAATTATTAGAATGAAGAGCAACCGAAGCTTGGATTTAATGTACGAAATGTTGAAAGCTTGGTTTCTAAATTTAGTGACGTAGACTTGTATAGATGTTGCCAGCTGTCCTGAACTAGTGAGAACGGGATTGAGGAGCACGATTTCATTCCTACCTGCGAGGAGAGGCTCGAGAGAGGACTGTCATCATGTCATCTGCTGAGGATAGAAGTTATAACTTTGTGAATGTTGCTGTCTTAAAGTCAGTGTACCAGTAGAGGCTAAATATCAGTAAAAAAAAAAAATATCCTGAGCTCCGTCGAGGGCCGGGAAAAACCTCTCATGACCTGGCAAAAAAAAAAAAAAAAAATAATTGCCTTTGTGCGTCGGTGCCGATCCCCGGGGGTGAGGAAGTGGGGAGGGGTTGTAGTTGGGTGGGGGTGGACGTGACTTTGACAAATTGGTGAGTTTTGTGCCATTAAAGGACATTATTGCCTACGCAACATGGAGGATACAGACTCAGCTGGAAGATATAAAGATAACAGAGAAAAACAGACAGAGGAAGCCTACTTCTTAGAGCAAATTGTCTCCAGTCGAGGACAGTTCTTCAACACTCTGGCAGAATAGTTAAGCTCACTCTACTCGTGCCATTTCTGGTTATTTTTTTCGGAATCAAACTTAATTCACATTGAACATTTGATCACCAAAGTAAAAAAAAAAAAGTCAGCCTTCACCACAGTAAAACACTGACTTTAGTTGCTCTAAAAATTTTCAGTGATACTGTGTCCCTTAAAAATATCCATTCCTCCTACCTAAAACCAAAACCATTTTAAATTACACACAACCATCAACAATTCTTTTCTTGTATTAATGATGGGAGAATTACCCACAATATATTAGGCAAAAGGATACAAGTGCAAATAATGTGACATTTTATTGTGGCAACGTTTTGCTCTCCAAGAGCTAACGGCTTGATAAAGCTCCTGGAGAGCGAAACGTTGCTGCAATAAAATGTCACATTAGTTACACTTGTGTCCTTTTACTTAACGATTATTTTCCTGTTAAGAGTGAATTTTACACGCAGAAATCTGGATGCAGTTTGGCAGCCCCTCACAACCAGTCTGCCAGAATCTTCACGTAGCCCCTCACAACCAGTCTGCCAGAATCTTCACGTAGCCCCTCACAACCAGTCTGCCAGAATCTTCACGTAGCCCCTCACAACCAGTCTGCCAGAATCTTCACGTAGCCCCTCACAACCAGTCTGCCAGAATCTTCACGTAGCCCCTCACAACCAGTCTGCCAGAATCTTCACGTAGCCCCTCACAACCAGTCTGACAGAATCTTCACGTAGCCCCTCACAACCAGTCTGCCAGAATCTTCACGTAGCCCCTCACAACCAGTCTGCCAGAATCTTCACGTAGCTCCTCACAACCAGTCTGCCAGAATCTTCACGTAGCCCCTCACAACCAGTCTGCCAGAATCTTCACGTAGCCCCTCACAACCAGTCTGCCAGAATCTTCACGTAGCCCCTCACAACCAGTCTGCCAGAATCTTCACTTAGCCCCTCACAACCAGTCTGCCAGAATCTTCACGTAGCCTCTCACAACCAGTGTGTCTACCAGAATCTTCACGTAGCCACTCACAACCAGTGTGTCTGCCAGAATCTTCACGTAGCCCCTCACAACCAGTCTGCCAGAATCTTCACTTAGCCCCTCACAACCAGTCTGCCAGAATCTTCACGTAGCCCCTTACAATCAGTGTGTCTGCCACAATCTTCACGTAGCCCCTTACAATCAGTGTGTCTGCCACAATCTTCACGTAGCCCCTTACAACCAAAGTGTCTGCCACAATCTTCACGTAGCCCCTTACAATCAGTGTGTCTGCCACAATCTTCACGTAGCCCCTTACAACCAGTGCGTCTTCCAGAATCTTCACGTAGCCCCTTACAACCAGTATGTCTGCCACAATCTTCACGTAGCCCCTTACAATCAGTGTGTCTGCCACAATCTTCACGTAGCCCCTTACAACCAGTGCGTCTGCCAGAATCTTCACGTAGCCCCTTACAACCAGTGCGTCTGCCAGAATCTTCACGTAGCCCCTTACAACCAGTGTGTCTGCCAGAATCTTCACGTAGCCCCTTACAACCAGTGTGTCTGCCAGAATCTTCACGTAGCCCCTTACAACCAGTGTGTCTGCCACAATCTTCACGTAGCCCCTTACAACCAGTGTGTCTGCCAGAATTTTCACGTAGCCCCTTACAACCAGTGTGTCTGCCACAATCTTCACATAGCCCCTTACAACCAGTGTGTCTGCCACAATCTTCACATAGCCCCTTACAACCAGTGTGCCTGCCACAATCTTCGCGCAGCACTACGTAACATACTCCTAGCCGTCATTTTGCCCAAAGACATATTCACCACAAATAATGACAATTAAAGGACAAGTTTTGTGTTACTTTCATCCCTTAGCTCGACTGCTAGCGCACTCAGCTCACACACTGAGGTCCAGGGGTCGATCCCCGGTACGACTGGAAACATTAGGACGTGTTCCTTTAAGATACCTGCTGTCCATGTTCATCTAGCAGTAAAATAGGTAACTGGATTTTAGTCGACTGGTGTGGGTCGCATCCCGGAACAAAATTGAACTAATTTGCCCGAAATGCTCTGCATAAGATATATATTGTAGACATTTCGGCAACCAGTGGCTTTTTCAATACAAATTCAAGGATATAATTGGAAAACAGTCGAGGTAATCAGTCCCTAAGCCTTGGAGCTGGTGAAGAGCACCGTAGTCGTGAAGAGTCTGAAATACAGGCAAGGTTAGGTTAAGGTTCGTCAAGAAACAGGACAAGTGTTTCTTGACGCAGGTCTTAGTCAGATGATGACCCGTCGTTGGAACTTTTGGTCATCTGACCGAGGCCTTCCGCTGGCTTACCGGTCCACCCCTTTAAAAATTATGGTCATAGTTATAACCATTTTATCAATAAACAGGCAAGATTATCTGGCGCTTATATAATGGCGTAAGGTAAGGGACGGGTAGCAGACGAAGACATTGTCACTGGTAGGCGGGATTCCCCAGTGGAAGTAGGTCATACTCGAGGGATGGGTCAGTAAAGAAAGTTGTGGAGATGTCCTCTGAACCAAGATTCTATAATGTTGCAGTGTCTGACACATTGTACATGAATGATATACAGTACCGACAAGATGAAAATTAGACACATAAGCAACATCTGGGTATCATTCACATTGAACTTCAAATACCGACAATTTGATGATTAAGACACATGTGCAATAGTTCGGTATCTTTTTTTGTTGAAACGTTTCGCCTACGCAGTAGGCTTCTCCAATCAAACATACATACAAATGTATATTATGATGCGTCTTTCTCGCCTACGTTTCAAGGAGTGCAGGTCAAGGTCTTCAACCGTTTCCAGTAATTGAGGTGCTTTATTGTACTTATACATGCTGTATATTTTCCATGTCTGCAATTTCACCTACCTTGAAAGGGGCCGTTAATGTAGAGCAGTACTCCAGCCTAGAAAGAACAAACAATTTGAAGAGAATCACCCTTTTCTTGGCATCCCTAATTTTGAAGGTTACCATTATCCATTTTACTATTTTCTTAACAGATGTGGTAGTGACATTGTTGTGATCTCTGAAAGTGAGATTCTCTAACATTATCACTCCCAGGTCGTACACATTAGTTTTCTTCTCTTTTCTGTGGTTGGAATTTGATTTATACTCCAATACAGTTTTAATTTCCAACAGTTTTCCATAATGCAGTAACTGAAATTTGTCTCCATTGGACTTCAGATTTTTTCTGAGGTCCGTTTGGAGATTTGCAGTGTCCTCGATGCATGACATTGTCATGCAGATTCTGGCATCGTCAGCATAGGACACGGTGCTGTGGCCTTCATCTCTGATGTCAGCACACTTCTGGTAACAGGATGATTGAATGATGGGGAAAATGTTTCCCCCGTTTTGAGATACACTACCTGTATGTGAGAGGGCCCATGTGATTATATATATATATATATATATATATATATATATATATATATATATATATATATATATATATATATTATATTAACCACAAACAAGTGTATTTAATCAATAACAACATTATGGCTAGCCGGAGGATCGAACCCGTGTTGTTATAGCCAGCCTCATGGGGAACGAAAATTCATGACGCTCTAAACGAAAATCCAAGAAATAACTTTAGCCTAGCGAACTAGACTTCAAGTTGGGGGGACCTGTGATGGTGTGGTCGCCTCAGAGCTAATTACATTCTACTCGCCGTTTGGTGCACTAGACTCCACAAGCAGTATATATATTTACTCATTAACAACACTACGGCTAGCCGTGGCATTGTCGTGAATTTTCGTTCGCTATGAGGCTGGATAAAGCAACACGGGTTCGATCCTCCGGCTAGCCGTAGTGTTATATATATATATATATATATATATATATATATATATATATATATATATATATGTATATACATATGTCGTGCCGAATATGTAAAACTGGTCAATTAGAAAGAACTCATTTAAAATTAAGTTCTTTCTAAAATTTTCTCTTATACGTTTAAAGATATATTTTTTTCATTAATGTTTATGTAAAAAAATTTAATTTTGCACCAAAAGAATCTTAGAAAACTTACCTAACCTTATTGTAACAAGAGCAATTTATTTTAGCCTAACCCAACTAAATATATTTTAGATTTGTTTACAGTAATTTAATACTAACCAAGTACAGTGAAATATATTTTTTTCGTCAGGTTCAGAATGATTTTGGCGAAATTATTGCATACACAAATTTTCACTTGTCCTATATGGCAAGATGAACGTTGCTATTTAAGCCAAGATCGCAAGTTATGCCTATTCGGCACGACATATATATATATGTATATATATATATATATATATATATGTATATATATATATATATATATATATATATATATATATGTCGTGCCGAATATGTAAAACTGGTCAATTAGCAAGAACTCATTTAAAGTTAAGTCCTTTCTAAAATTTCTCTTATACGTTTAAAGATATATCTTTTTCATTAATGTTAATGTAAAAATTTTTAATTTTGCACAAAACAATCTTAGAAAACTTACCTAACCTTATTATAACAAGAACAATTTATTTTAGCCTAACCCAACTAAATATATTTTAGATTTGTTTACAGTAATTTAATACTAAACAAACACAGTGAAATACATTTTTTTCGTTAGGTTCAGAATGATTTTGGCGAAATTATTGCATACGCAAATTTTCACTAGTCCTATATGGCAAGATGAGTGTTGCTATTTAAGCCAAGATCGCAAGTTCTGCCTATTCGGCACGACATATATATATATATATATATATATATATATATATATATATATATATATATATATATATATATATATATATATATATATATATATATATATATTCTAATTTAAATTAATTTTATAACAAAATTAAAAATATATATAAATGCATGTTGTGCACATGGTAGCTGAACCAATATAGTTCTTATACCGTTTTATGTTACCTAATATATGCAAGCTCTAGTGTGTAGCACAACCAGTGTGACTCTTACCATAGTGTGAGGGAGAGAGAAAGATAAGGAGAGAGAGAGAGAAAGGGAGAGAGATAAGGAGAGGGAGAGAAAGAGATTGAGAGAGATAGAAGGAAAGATGTAAGGAAAGGGAGACATATAGGGAGAGAGAGAGAGAGAAAGAGAGAGAGAGAGAGAGAGAGAGAGAGAGAGAGAGAGAGAGAGGGGAAGGAAAGAAGGAGGGGGGAGGTTAAGGGAGGGTCTGGCGGGTGTGCTAAATCATCAGATCCTTTGTCAGCTGTTGTGATGGCGCCTCCGCCCTCACCTTACTCATAAGATAAATAATGGCTGGATACCGCTCCATAAACTGTTGAGCAAACACCCCGCCTTCCCTGCTCCTCCTAAATGGAAGAGAAAGTGGCTCAGATTCCCTGGCTCTTATAACACCCAGCTGAAGTTCCCTACAGGAAAATTCGATTGAATCAAGCGCTTACCATTACCTTCATTCTTAAACTTGGGTTTAGATGCTCTTGTAAATCGTTAAAATAGCCATTTTAAAGTGATCTTTGTCGTCGCAGACATGATGAGAAGAGAGAAGTGTCCTGTATACTTTTAATTGGTAAAACAAAAGCGCCTCATCACTGGTCACTGCAGACGGTGAAGTGAATGTCCGTTTATAGAGAAACAAACAGAGGCGTGAGTGGGCTGGAGAAGACTATGAGGGCGGTGGTAACGGGATTCAGAGTAGTGAGAGGCAATCGTATCCCCATTCTTCATGGAAGAACATCAACAAATATTTATAGAATACTACTCAAAAGGATTCGATACCCCAGGAGGTGAATGGCACGTATATTGTCTTGAGACTTATGACGCCAGACAACTGCTATAAAAATTGTGTAACGTAAACTAACAATTACCTTACATTCTTCAAAACAAAGACGAGAGAGGTCTCCATGTAAAACTTACATACACACCAATAACTGAAAAAAATATTGATCATAAGAATTAAGGTAATACCGAAGGGGCCCATTGTTTATGGCAGATAACTCATGTTTATACCTAACCATTACTACTCTTGCTACTGGGTAACGTGTCCCAGTTTATCTCCATTTCCAAATCATGTAATAAGCAAGATTCAAACCCATGGCAAAAAAAGCCTAAAACTAGCAGGCCAGTGCTGTAACCCCTGTATCATTCTTGTCAAGTAAGATTCGCCAGATTAGCTGTACACACTAGGAAGGTTAGCATGGGTCCCACTGTAGCCACAAATATAGGTGTCGACAGACTAATCTCACACCATTATGACCATGACAAGATGTAGCTTAAAACTTTCATCATGCTAGTTTTTGCCCACTCTATTTCTAAATCGAAACTTTTCCAGCATGAACTTTCAAAAGGTAAACAAAAATAGAAGGAAAAAAGTCAGGGAAACGTAGTCAGGAAAAACTGAATTTCCAACAGTATTTTCTTGTCCTCCAGGGAGGTGCCAACATGGAGGTTTCAACAGGGAGATGTGTTCAAGAGGGTAGGCCAGTAAGAGGATGTCAGGAAGATGACTTCTAGAGGGTAGGCCTGTAAGAGGATGTCAGGAAGATGAATTCTAGAGGGTAGGCCTGTAAGAGGAGAGTGCAGCGCAATTTCGAACAGTTTGCGGGATGAAAGGCAAATCTTTGAGCGTTTGATAATATATTTATATATTTACTACTTTTCAGAAAACCGATCCCGTCTCACTAAATTCTGGCGTCCCATCTTACAGACAAGGGTGTGTCTGTAAGATGCTCTCAGGAAGATGAACTTTATCTGACATATCAGCGAGATGAACGCTAGTGCAGCGACCCACGGTCACCCACCTCTCTTTCATTCCAGTTTTTCTTATCTTTTCTTCCTTTTTTTCTGTTTGTAATTATTATTATGCTTTATAAATTCCTGTAACTCTCCTCAGATAGTAACTACCTTATTTTGTGGAAGACATCTATACAACACCTTAATGGAAATAAGTCATTTTGTCTGACTTTTTTGGGTTATCATAGGTTCTCTACACATATGCTGCTATGTATGATAATCTATGTAACTGTATTTGTGTGTACCTGAATAAACTTACACTTCCCTCTTGGCTAATTTAATTACTGTTGTATGTTATATATTGCATATTGTATATTTAATGGTGTATATTGCATTTATGTATTGTGGAGTTATATCACTTTCAAGTAATGAATCCTGATGATTTTTCACAGAAATATTTCTGGTATTCATTACCTCAATAAATATCCTATGAAACAACAAGTGTTCAAACTTGATCGTCTTTATATGTGTATAAGCAAAACCAGACAGCGGGAGGAAAAGGATTATCTCCAGGTCTTTTGCACTGCAACCAGTGCCTTGTCAGGAACTATATAATGGAAATATAAACACATATGCAGTATAATGTGATCCTTTATTGGCAACGTTTCGCCCACACAATGAGCTTTTTCAAGTCACAAACAGATCTACCTGGGTGGAAGGTACGCGAGTATTTATAGTAGGGTTCAGAATGCTGGGTCAGGTGGAGAATGCTGCATCTGATGATCTACCGAGTGGGATAGATCACATTATACTGCACATGTGTTTATATTTCCATTGTGTCGGTATTTTATACCATTTATTTCCAGCTCCTCTTCAAGGGGGGGGCTCCTTGGCGTGGTGAATAGGCTCTTGGTCTGAGGAATTAGACCTGTCGGTCTCCTTCCTCAGACCGAACCTAATTACCCCCCAATCCCCCCTTCCCTATCCCATCCTCCCCTCTTTCCTTTCCTCTTCCTCCCCTCTTTCCTTTCCTCTACCTCCTCCCCACCCCCTCCTTTTTGGCCTTTGGGATTTTTTCCCACAGGAGCACTAGTTCCTAGGTAGGGGAAAGGGCACCAGGGTCCATCCCATTCCGTTGAGGTTCTTGGCGGTGACGCAGTTTGCCGTGGAATCTGGATCGCCTGGGGATGTCCCGATCCCTCTCAGGTATCCCGGAGGGTGGCTTTGAGTGCCTTTCGGGCGATGGGTGTATCTCTGGAAGCCACCTTTCGGATTCCGGGGGTGGTGGCCGAAGGAGGTATGCTTTGTGGCGGATATCCGGCCGCCCTCTCTTTTGTCCACCGAGGTAGCTCGGCAGATGTGAGGTTGCTATCCCGGATTGCTGGTTTACTGGTGTGATGAGTAGGGTATGGCACAGGTTCGTCTTTTGGCCACTCTTCGGACATTCCTAAGGCCCCTGTACCTCTTGCTGGTGCTGTTTCGTCACCTGCTTCAAGTGCTGGGGTTTTGACTGACTCCCTTGATTTGTCTGACCTCCGCTCTCCTTTGACTATGCTTCTGGCTTCTCCCTTTACGGTGTGGCGATTTTCGAATCGCCAGCCCGTCCCACATCAGACCGACTCTGGTCCCACTTCTAAACGTCAACGACAATCTCCTGATGATGTTACTTTGTTACCTTCCCATTCTACTCGGAAAAGACCGACATGTCATGCACTCCCTCTCCGCACTCAATTTCGGACCATACAATGGACTAAACTCTTTACATTAAGACCGACTTCTTCTACTGCCTATCTTTCCGACCATAGCATTGGCAAAGCGCTCCTACACCATGTTGGTAGAGATATTTCCTTTCATGCTCTTAAGAGTGGTACGTGCATCATCACAGTCCAGAATTCTACCCAAGCTCATGATCTTTCTCTTTCACATATCGATACTATTCCTATCACTATCAAAAAACATCATTCCCTCAATTCTTGTAGTGGTACTGTTATTCTGCCCCATACCATAGTCCAACAGAATTTCCAGACATGTGGCACTGACATTCTCGAACAGCTGGAACTCCAAGATCTCCCAATTCTCAAGGTAGACACTTATGTTCTTCCTGCCCATGGGCGAAGACGATACCCTTGTAATGTGGCTCATTTAACTTTTGACAGCCATGAACTCCCATCCTCTATTTATATAGCAGGACATCAGTTACAAGTTCGGAAGGTGATCCCTACACTGCAACAGTGTAGGAATTGCTGGTGATTTGGCCACCCAGCAAAATATTGCAGATCTATAGCTGAATGCCCAGTCTGTGGTGCCGATGACCATTCTAATACATCTTGCAGTCGAACTCCCTCTTGCCTTAATTGTCATGAGGCTCACCCTTTGTACTCTCGCCATTGCCAGGTCTACTTAAATGAGTGGAAAATTCGTTGCCTCAAAGAGGCAGAAGGTCTCCCTTATGCTATGGCGGTTTCTCATCTCCGCCTCCAAGGGAGACTTCCCCGTGTTTCTTATACTCGTGTTTCAAAGCGTCCTCCCACTTCTGGTGTCACATCTTCTGCAGCCTCTGCGGTTGCCAGTCCCATAGTCACTCCTGTATCTAATTCTTTTGCTGTCCTGGGCTCAGACGTCCCTACTTCAACTCCTCAGTCTGTCCTCACTTCTTCGTATTCTCCCTCACAAACCCTGGTATCGACAAGCCCTCATACGACACCTCCTCCCAATCGTCCCTCTACTTCTCAGAGGTCCAAAAAATCTCCTTTAATCCCTCCTTCCCTTCATCCACCTCCACATTTTACCTTCCCAGTCTCTGTACCTGGGTCTTCCCCTTTTACTGGCTCTGTTACAAGTGTGGAGGTTCATCCTCCTCCTCGTACTGTGCCTTCCTCCCCTGTCCCCTCCCAAGTTTCTTCCTCTTCTGCCACCTCCCAGGTTTCTGCCTCTTCTGTCCCCTCCTACACTTCTCCAGTTCCCTCCACCCTTTTGCCCCCTCCCCCACCTTGGTACAGTCCATTACAGCTCCGATCTTTACTCAAACTCCTCCTCCTTCCATCTCCAATATTGTCTCCCATACTATGTCTCTGAACTCTGAAACACTTGAAGCAATCTCTGAATATATTGCAGAGACCAAACCATCAATGGACACTGATCCTCCCTCTGTTCCTTCTCTTTCCTCTTCTCCATCTGCGCTACTCCTTTCTTCACAATGCACCGTTCCTTCGCTACTTGAACGTTTTCCTTTGCCACCGCATGTGGACTTTTCTAACCCCTCTAGTCCGTAGGTACCCTTACCTGCAGATTTCAGGTATCTTTATCGTTGCCAATCATGGCCTATTTACAATGGAATATTCGCGGCCTCAGGGGTAATCGGGGTGAGCTTCAGATGTTGCTCTCCCAGTTTTCCCCTGTTGGTGTTTGCTTAGAGGAACCAAAATTACACTCTGCCATTATATATCTCATCTCAGGCTATAATTTATTGTATTCTTCAGATCCTTTTCCTGATGGGACCTTTAATGAAAGTGCCCTTCTTCTCCGCACTGATATTCCGTACCATCAGCTATTTGTTCATACTTCGCTGCATTACACAGCAGCCCGTATCCACTTGCATAGGTGGTATACACTCTGTTCTTTGTATCTCTCTCCTTCTCAGGCATTATCTATCCCAGATATTGCCTTTCTTGTTTCGTCATTGCCGCCACCACTTCTGTTACTTGGTGATTTTAATGCCCATCATTTCCTCTGGGGGGGTCTCACTTTGATTCCCATGGCATTCAGTTAGAGGCTTTTCTTGCCACCCACCCCCTCCATGTTTTAAATACAGGTACTCTCACCCATTTTGATCCTCGGACTCATACTCTCTCTTGCATCAATCTCTCAGTCTGCTCTTCCTCTGCCGCATTAGACTTCACCTGGTCTGTTCTCCCGGGTTTACATAACAGTGATCATTTCCCAATCATTCTTACTTCCCCTTCATATTCACCACCTCTTCGTAACCCACGCTGGCAATTTGATCAGGCAAATTGGAACCTTTACTCACAACTAACTGTTTTTAGTGAGGTTCCTTCTTCGTCCTCCATTGATGAGCTTTTACACCTCTTCTCGTTCTCCATTTTAACCGCAGCTTCTCATTCTATACCCCAAACTTCGGGCAGGCATTCTCAGAAATTCGTGCCTTGGTGGTTTCCTGCTTGTGCTCGTGCAGTACGTTTGAAACCTGCTGCGTGGGGCAGGTACCGGTACAATAGAACCACAGAGAGACTTATTGATTTTAATCAGAAACATGCGCTCGCTCGCCGTGTCATCCGTGATGCTAAACACACCTGCTGGCGAGATTATGTCTCCACCATCATCTCTGCTTCCTCTATGAGTGCAGTCTGGAAAAAAGTACGAAAACTGAGTGGTAAATATTCTCCTGACCTGGCTCCTGTTCTGTGGGTTGCCTGTGTTGATATTGCAAACCCAATAGATGTTCATTGGCAATCATCTGGTCCATATTTCTCAGGGGCTCCATCTATGCCCCTCGTTTCTTTCCTCAAAGTCTGCCAGAGAGTTAGCACCCTTGACTTTTCTTCTCTCAGAGAAGAACAGTATAATGTGCCTTTTACACTTCAGGAACTGGAGGCAAGACACTCAGCTTGCTGATCATCTGCATCTGAGCCCGATGACATTCATATTCATATGCTACAACATTTACATCAGTCAGCCCTTGCAGTCCTATTATGCCTTTTCAATCTTATTTGGTCACAAGGAGTTCTTCCACAGCTGTGGAAATCTGCCATTGTTCTCCCTTTCCGCAAACCGGGTACTACAGGACATGAAGCCTCCCACTATCGTCCCATTGCTCTTACCAGTGCAGTTTGCAAAGTGATGGAACGCCTGGTAAATAGACGTTTAGGGTGGTATTTAGAGACGCACAACAGTCTCTCTACTCATCAATATGGCTTTCGTAAGGGCCGTTCTACCATAGACCCCTTACTATGCTTGGATACGTATGTTCGTAATGCCTTTGCGAATAACCACTCAGTTATTGCCATATTTTTTGACCTTGAGAAGGCATATGACACAAATTGGAGGTATAATATTTTGGCCCAAGCCCACTCCTTAGGCCTTCGAGGCAATCTACCATCCTTCCTTAAGAACTTTTTAACTGACAGACATTTCGGTGTTTGGGTTAATAATGTGCTCTCCCCGGACTTTGTCCAAGCTGAAGGTGTCCCGCAGGGATGTGTTCTGAGCACAACACTTTTTCTCCTTGCTAAAATGATTTGGCCTCTAGTCTTCCATCCAATATTTGGTCATCACTCTATGTTGATGACTTTGCTATTGCCTGTGCAGGCGCTGACTGTGACCTCATTACAGTTTCTCTCCAGCATGTGGTCGACCGTGTTTCCAATTGGGCCACCACACATGGGTTTAAATTTTCCAGTACCAAAACTCACCAAATTACTTTCACTAGATGCTCTGTCATCTCCGATCATCCTTTGTACCTCTATGGCACCCGTGTCCCTGAACGTGATACAGTCAGGTTTCTAGGCCTCCTCTTTGACCGTAGGTTATCCTGGAAACCTCATATTACCTCTCTGAAGACAACTTGTCACAGCTGGCTGAACCTTCTTAAAACCCTTGCTCATCTTTCATGGGGAGCTGATCGTCGAACTCTCCTTTGCCTACATTCCACCCTCATCGAAACTTGATTATGGTGACCAGATCTATTCAGCTGCCTCTCCTGCTACTCTATCTAGCCTCAACCCCATTCATCACCAAGGATTATGTTTATGCCTTGGTGCTTTTCGCTCTTTCCCTGTTGAAAGCCTCTATGCAGAAGCGAACATTCCATCCTTATCTGATCGCCGTGATGCCCATTGCCTTCCCTACTATGTACGCTCTCATGATCTCCGCAATCCTTCCATTTATAGAATGGTCACCGATATTAGTAGACATTATTTGTTCGCCGCCCCTGTTTACTCCATCCCTTCTCTCTTCGCCTACATTCGCTCTTGTCTTCTCTTCATTTACCACCTTTCTATGTTCATGTAGCATCTCACTTTTCCCTACCCCCCTGGGAAGTTCCAGCTGTTCGAGTCTGTTCTTTCTCACTCCCTTGCTCGAAAGCCCAACTGTCTACGGTAGCTTCCCGCTCTCTTTTTCTTGACCACTTCCACTCTCATTCTCATTCCATTGCAGTGTACACAGATGGTTCTAAGTCTTCTGATGGCATAGGATTCGCAGCAGTGTTTCCGGACAGTGTCATGCAAGGGCATTTACTATCTTCGGCTAGTATCTTTACTGCTGAATTGTATGCCATTCTTTCAGCACTTATCCGTATTGCATCTGTGCCTGTGTCATCATTTGTGGTTGTCTCAGACTCCCTTAGTGCTTTACAGGCTATACAGAAATTTGATACACCTCACCCCTTAGTCCTCGGTATCCAACTTTGGCTGCGCCGCATCTCTACCAAGCATAAAGATATTGTTTTTTGTTGGGTCCCTGGTCATGTTGACGTACAGGGCAATGAACAGGCAGGCACTGCTGCGCGGTCAGCAGTACATGACCTACCAGTTTCATATAGAGGTGTTCCATTTATGGACTATTTTGCTGCAATAGCTACCCACCTTCACACCCGTTGGCAACAACATTGGTCTCTTCTACTCGATAACAAACTTCAATCTATTAAACCGAGTATAGGTTACTGGCCGTCTTCTTGTCACCAGTGCCAAGGTTGGGAGACTACTCTCTCCTGTCTTCGCATTGGCCATACTCATCTTGCTCATGGATATCTCATGGAGAGGCACCCTGCTCCTCTCTGTGAGAATTGTCAGGTTCCATTATCGGTCAGCTACATTCTGTTAGACTGCCCACTTTATCAACGAGCACGCAGAATTTACCTCCAACGTCATCTTCACTCCGCTGCTCTCTCTTTACCTTCCCTTCTCACTGATGGACCCACCTTTCATCCGGACTCTCTCATTGACTTTTTGACAACAACTGACTTCACAAACTCTGATGATACCTTCAGCCCTTTCTACCTCAATCTCTTGCTGCCCTCTACCCCTGCACTATCCCCTGCCCCACTGTTTTCTGTAACCTACTGATCTCCCCTCCCCCCTTCTGCTGCCCAATACCCTCGCTTCCTTCCCTACCCTGCAGCGCTGTATAGCCCTTGTGGCTTAGCGCTTCTTTTTTATTATAATAATTATTTCCAGCTATATAATGTTATGATAGGCGGTAAAGACTCAGAGAAAGAGAGGCAGTGTGGACACGACTATTACTTTGCTAGCCTTTGACAACTCCCTCCAACTTGTCTTCCGAGAACACAAAATTAACTCCCGCGACAGTGTCTAGCAGGGAGACCCTCTCGCCCCTCTCCTTTTCTACTTGATCATCAAATGAGGTCACTGAGGGCGGAAGGGGGTAGGTGAGTTTCAGTGGAGAGAAATAAATGGGATTAAGTCAGGAGTATCTGAGAGAGTTAGAGCTAAGGAAAGGGTAGCAATAATGTTGAAAGATCAGTTATGGAAAGAGAAGAGGGAATATAAAAGCATAAATTCAATGATTATGTGGATTAAAATAAGAGTTGGATGTGAAAAGTGAGTTTTATAAGCGTTTATGCACCTGGAGAAGAGAGGAGTGTAGAGGAAAGAGATAAAGATTTTGAGAGATGTTAAACGAGTGTTTGAGAGGTTTTGAACCAAGTGAGAGAGTAACTGTGGTGAGGGACCTAAATGGTTATAGAGGGTGTGGTAGGTAAGTTTGGGGTACCAGGTGTAAATGATAATGGAAAGCCTTTGATTGAACTTTGTATAGAAAGGGGTTTGGTATAGTTAATACATATTTTAAGAAAAAAAAGGGTAAATAAGTATACATGATATAGGGCGTAATGACAGTTGAACTATGTATTGATAGATAAAAGACTGATGGGTGAACTTCACGATGCACATGTTTACAGAGGGATCACTGATATATCAGATCACTTTTTAGTTGTAGCTACAGCGAGAGTAAAGGGTAGATGGGATACAAGGAGAATGGAATCAGCAAGTAAGAGAGAGGTGAAGGTTTATAAACTAAAGGAGGAGGCAGTAAGGGTAAGATATAAACAACTATTGTAGGATAGATGGGCTAGTGAGAGTATAGACAGTGAGGTTGAAGATGTATGGGGTAAGTTTAAAAATGTTTCCCATGGTTTTTCTGTCTACTATACTATCGTCAGATGGAAAATAAACACAAATACAGTATAATGTAATCCTTTATTGACAACGTTTCGCCCACACAGTGGGATTTATCACGTCACAAACAGATCAGCCTGAGCAGAGTACACGAGTAGATATAGGGAGCATAGTGGCTGAATAAAGCCCGTTGTGTGGGCGAGAAGTAGTCAGTAAAGGTTCGCATTATACTGCATTCGTGTCTATTTTTCCATCGTGTCGGTATTTTGTACCATTTATGTTTCCTGTCGTCAGGTTCACTTCCTTCAGTATCTCTTCACAGTTCGATCCTCTTAGCTCTGGTACTAGTCTCGCTGGTACTAGTCTCACTGGTACTAGTCTCACTGGTACTAGTCTCACTGGTACTAGTATCACTGGTACTAGTATCACTGGTACTAGTCTCACTGGTACTAGTCTCACTGGTACTAGTCACACTGGTACTAGTCTCACTGGTACTAGTCACACTGGTACTAGTCTCACTGGTACTAGTCACACTGGTACTAGTCTCACTGGTACTAGTCTCACTGGTACTAGTCTCACTGGTACTAGTCACACTGGTACTAGTCTCACTGGTACTAGTCTCACTGGTACTAGTCACACTGGTACTAGTCTCACTGGTACTAGTCACACTGGTACTAGTCTCACTGGTATTAGTCTCACTGGTACTAGTCGCACTGGTACTAGTCTCACTGGTACTAGCCACACTGGTACTAGTCTCACTGGTACTAGTCTCACTGGTACTAGTCTCACTGGTACTAGTCACACTGGTACTAGTCTCACTGGTATTAGTCTCACTGGTACTAGTCGCACTGGTACTAGTCTCACTGGTACTAGCCACACTGGTACTAGTCTCACTGGTACTAGTCTCACTGGTACTCGTCACACTGGTACTAGTCTCACTGGTACTAGTCACACTGGTACTAGTCTCACTGGTACTACTCTCACTGCATACATTCCCAACTCTCTCCAGTTTTTTAATATACAGTATCAGGTGTGGGTTTTCTGCTCGTGCAACACTCTCCAAGATAAACCTCAAACTTATCATATAAAGGATTAATTGAAAATAGACTGACTGTTGTGACTGTACAGTAGTACGATTGTCTGGGTCTTCAGTTCTCTCTCAAACCAAATACAAAGTATGTGACCAGCCCTATGGTCACTACCTTGATCACTGTGTGATTAACTGTTCACTTATTGAGGAATATAGAGACAGTTTGATAACCTATGTGACATATCAAAATGTCTTATTAATCAAATTAAGATATCAGATATATTGACCATATTTCCTAAATTTCCTTGTGACAGATAAGTGAACTGTAGATATAAATCCAGATGTATTCCTGTTAACCCTTTTGGGGCCTAGTTCCTAGGCCTTTTGTGTGTCCATATTCTCTGTGCTACCGTTCACAGGATGGATATGGAGTGCACAATAAACTAGCCACTTCTGTGGCAAAATCTAAAATCTAATCTCTTAAGGGGTCATATGTGGAGCCATCTAGTGAGGGAATTATGTTACTTTTTTATGTTTCGTCACCTGCCATCTTTCCTCCTTCTCCTGTTTTTTCTCGTTTTTTTCTGTCTACAAATGTCGTGTCTTGTGCCTCGCCTCACCTACACCCGCCCTGCGGTCAACCTAAACATTATGAATAACTAAATGTTAGTTATTACTGAACACTTGTCAGTGCTCAGTAATAACTTGCATAGAGACAGAAACTCAGAAGATTATTTGATCTGTATATTTCGACTCCCTTCTGGAATCTTCTTCAACCTCATTATGTTGGATTTTTTTTTTATTGTGTTGAAGTCTCTCTGCGGTCTTTGCTGTGAAAAACTTTCATTCCCCTGGTATCAGGGGAACCTCTAACTTCGGTTAGGTTAGGTAAGGTTCCTCAGGAAACAGGACAAGTGTTTCCTGGCGCGGGTCTTAGTCAGATGATGACCCACCTTTGGAGCTTTGGTCATCTGACCGAGGCCTTCCGCTGGGTTACCGGTCCACCCTTTTAAAAATAATATAATTATATATTATCTCTAACTTCGGTGTAAAACTCGGCTTAATCAAGAATTTAAGGAAAAACAAATGCTACTACTAACCTGAGATCATGTTAGTAGAAAGGCAGGTCAAATTTGAGGTGATTTATTGGTGAGAGTAGAAGCAGGGCCAAGGTTTATGCTTAGTGTGTTAACCACAGATAATGTTGGTTAGAGCGTTAACCAATATGTGCTTCCCTTTGTTGTCTGATGGTGCACTGGGCTGGTGTTTGTGACCCCTTCCCCCCGACGCTGGGGTCATCTTACTGTGGTGGCAGAGTATGCGATCCCTGATGCTGCGCCATCTTACTGTGGTAGAAGAGTTTGCGATCCCTGATGCTGCGTCATCTTACTGTAGTGGCAGAGTTTGCGATCCCTGATGCCACGTCATTTTACTGTAGTGGGAGAGTTTGCGATCCATGATGCTGCGTCATCTTACTTTAGTGGCCGAGTTTGCGATTCCTGATGCCACGTCATCTTACTGTGGTGGCAGAGTTTGCGATCCCTGATATCACGTCATCTTACTGTGGTGGCAGAGTTTGCGATCCCTGATGCCACGTCATCTTACTGTGGTGGCAGAGTTTGCGATCCATGATGCTGCGTCATCTTACTTTAGTGGCAGAGTTTGCGATCCCTGATGCCACGTCATCTTACTGTGGTGGCAGAGTTTGCGATCCCTGATATCACGTCATCTTACTGTGGTGGCAGAGTTTGCGATCCCTGATGTCACGTCATCTTACTGTGGTGGCAGAGTTTGCGATTCCTGATGCTGCGTCATCTTAATGTGGTAGCAGGGTTTGCGATCCCTGATGCAGCGCCATATTACTGTGGCAGCAGGGTTTACGATCCCTGACGCTGCGTCATCTTACTGTGGTAGGAGAGTTTGCTATCCCTGATGCTGCGTCATCTTACTGTGGTGGCAGAGTTTTCGATCCCTGATACTGCGTCATCTTACTTTGGTGGCAGGGTTTGTGATCCCTAACACTGTGTTATTTTACTGTGGCAGCAGGGTTTGCGATCCCTGATGCTACATTATCTTACTGTGGTACCAGAGCTTGCGTCCCTTGACGCTGGGTCATCTTACTGTGGTAGCAAAATCTGCGATCATTGACGCTGCATCATCTTACTGTGGTAGCAGAATCTGCGATCATTGACGCTGCGTCATCTTACTGTGGTAGCAGAGTTTGCGACCCTTGACGCTGCGTCATCTTACAAGGCCGTGGTTACGACATGCTTGTGCCTTGATCACTTTAGCGACCATTTACTTGGTGAGATAAAACTGGTTCCTAGTCTTTGTAACAGTGTTTATCTTCATATATTTTCCTGTTATTGTGAAATTATCAAAACAAAAACGCATCATTGGGTAAGTCAGGTACTGATACTCCAGAATCAGAGGAAAGAGAGTTAATGTACTGGTTTTTATTATTTCCATCACACACTGAATTACTCCTTCATGATAAAGTTGATAAATTGTCCAAAGAAGGAAGGAAGAATTATAACTTTGTTATATCTGGATCTAGCAATAAGAATAATATTAGGATAGGAATAAATTATGAAATTGAATGTCTAAGAAATGTAGCCGAAAGCCTGAGGAGAATCTCCTCCACCACGATGCTGTGAACACTAACTCCAAGGCTGAGGGACTGATTACCTCATCTTTTGTATATAGTTCTACTGTCTTCTAATTATGTCCTAGAATCTGTATTGATAAAGCCACTGGATGGCGAAACGTCTACAATAAAGATATCCAGATGTTGCACTTGTGTCTAAACTTTCATATATATATATATATATATATATATATATATATATATATATATATATATATATGTATATATATATATATATATATATATATATATATATATATATATATTACAGTTCAAATTACAATCACAAATGAGAAAATTTGCTCGATAATTCTGAAATATATGAACATGGAAAGATGAACCCCGTAGAACGCTAAACAAGCCTTGAATAAGCAGAATCTCGAAGATAATTCTGGTTGTTCAAACTGGAGGTCAAGAAACACCATAAATATTTATGAGAAAACTTTAATAATATTGGAAGGAATTTGAAATCGTCGAAGCCTAAGAAGTATTAATGTTTCTCTTATATGTATAAATTACCGACAAAATATATTGACTGATATTGTGTTCGTCCGATGATAAGTAATGATGGTTCTCAGACTAAAAAAAAAAGAAAGGTTGAAGCACCTGTCTGTTGGTGTTTATAAATCTTGAAGAATCAGCAGAAGGAAATTTATTGAAGGAGTGATGAGCTTGGACTTGTTAATTGGGACACCGGTTAGTATTGATGTTTCTGTGATCAATAAGATTATCGCTGGAGAAATTATGGTCTTTGTTAGTATGAGTTTGTAGAAAAATATGTGATACATCTTTATTTAATAGAAGTTTTGAACATTTAGGACTTTATCATTTTGATGATGGGAAAAATACCCAGGTGTTGTATGTGTGTCTTAGTCGCCATCTTGCCAGAATTTAATATCTGGAATTTAGTTACATTAAAATTTTGCGGAACCTGAATGTAAATTTTTTATTTACTAGTAAAAAGATACTGAGTAAGTCTGTCTTTTTCTAATAACGCCTAGTATTCAGTTAATTAATTTTACTGTCAAATTATACGTTATCCATTGAAAAATCTACTCCATATAATCATGGCCAACTTGTGGTAGTGGATAACTCATGTGATGATGGATAACTCATGGAGGTGGTAGTGGATAACTCATGTGATGATGGATAACTCATGGAGGTGGTAGTGGATAACTCATGTGATGATGGATAACTCATGGAGGTGGTAGTGGATAACTCATGAAGATGGTAGTGGATAACTCATGTGATGATGGATAACTCATGAAGGTGGTAGTGGATAACTCATGAAGGTGGTAGTGGATAACTCATGTGATGATGGATAACTCATGAAGGTGGTAGTGGATAACTCATGTGATGATGGATAACTCATGAAGGTGGTAGTGGATAACTCATGTGATGATGGATAACTCATGAAGGTGGTAGTGGATAACTCATGTGATGATGGATAACTCATGAAGGTGGTAGTGGATAACTCATGTGATGATGGATAACTCATGGAGGTGGTAGTGGATAACTCATGAAGATGGTAGTGGATAACTCATGTGATGATGGATAACTCATGAAGGTGGTAGTGGATAACTCATGAAGGTGGTAGTGGATAACTCATGTGATGATGGATAACTCATGAAGGTGGTAGTGGATAACTCATGTGATGATGGATAACTCATGAAGGTGGTAGTGGATAACTCATGTGATGATGGATAACTCATGAAGGTGGTAGTGGATAACTCATGTGATGATGGATAACTCATGAAGGTGGTAGTGGATAACTCATGTGGTGATGGATAACTCATGAAGGTGGTAGTGGATAACTCATGTGATGATGGATAACTCATGAAGGTGGTAGTGGATAACTCATGTGATGATGGATAACTCATGAAGGTGGTAGTGGATAACTCATGTGGTGATGGATAACTCATGAAGGTGGTAGTGGATAACTCATGGAGGTGAGTGGATAACTCATGTGATGATGGATAACTCATGGAGGTGGTAGTGGATAACTCATGTGATGATGGATAACTCATGGAGGTGGTAGTGGATAACTCATGAAGGTGGTAGTGGATAACTCATGTGATGATGGATAACTCATGGAGGTGGTAGTGGATAACTCATGGAGGTGGTAGTGGATAACTCATGTGATGATGGATAACTCATGGAGGTGGTAGTGGATAACTCATGTGATGAGGGATAACTCCGGGCGGTGGTAGTGGATAACTCATGTGGTAGTGGATAACTCATGTGATGATGGATAACTCATGAAGGTGGTAGTGGATAACTCATGAAGATGGTAGTGGATAACTCATGTGATGATGGATAACTCATGGAGGTGGTAGTGGATAACTCATGTGATGATGGATAACTCATGAAGGTGGTAGTGGATAACTCATGTGATGATGGATAACTCATGAAGGTGGTAGTGGATAACTCATGTGATGATGGATAACTCATGAAGGTGGTAGTGGATAACTCATGTGATGATGGATAACTCATGAAGGTGGTAGTGGATAACTCATGTGATGATGGATAACTCATGAAGGTGGTAGTGGATAACTCATGTGATGATGGATAACTCATGAAGGTGGTAGTGGATAACTCATGTGATGATGGATAACTCATGAAGGTGGTAGTGGATAACTCATGGAGGTGGTAGTGGATAACTCATGTGATGATGGATAACTCATGGAGGTGGTAGTGGATAACTCATGTGGTGATGGATAACTCATGGAGGTGGTAGTGGATAACTCATGTGATGATGGATAACTCATGGAGGTGGTAGTGGATAACTCATGTGATGATGGATAACTCATGGAGGTGGTAGTGGATAACTCATGTGATGATGGATAACTCATGGAGGTGGTAGTGGATAACTCATGTGATGATGGATAACTCATGAAGGTGGTAGTGGATAACTCATGTGATGATGGATAACTCATGAAGGTGGTAGTGGATAACTCATGTGATGATGGATAACTCATGAAGGTGGTAGTGGATAACTCATGTGATGATGGATAACTCATGAAGGTGGTAGTGGATAACTCATGTGATGATGGATAACTCATGAAGGTGGTAGTGGATAACTCATGAAGGTGGTAGTGGATAACTCATGAAGGTGGTAGTGGATAACTCATGAAGGTGGTAGTGGATAACTCATGGAGGTGGTAGTGGATAACTCATGTGATGATGGATAACTCATGGAGGTGGTAGTGGATAACTCATGTGATGATGGATAACTCATGGAGGTGGTAGTGGATAACTCATGTGATGATGGATAACTCATGGAGGTGGTAGTGGATAACTCATGTGATGATGGATAACTCATGAAGGTGGTAGTGGATAACTCATGTGATGATGGATAACTCATGGAGGTGGTAGTGGATAACTCATGTGATGATGGATAACTCATGAAGGTGGTAGTGGATAACTCATGTGATGATGGATAACTCATGGAGGTGGTAGTGGATAACTCATGTGATGATGGATAACTCATGGAGGTGGTAGTGGATAACTCATGAAGGTGGTAGTGGATAACTCATGTGATGATGGATAACTCATGAAGATGGTAGTGGATAACTCATGTGATGATGGATAACTCATGAAGATGGTAGTGGATAACTCATGTGATGATGGATAACTCATGGAGGTGGTAGTGGATAACTCATGGAGGTGGTAGTGGATAACTCATGTGATGATGGATAACTCATGGAGGTGGTAGTGGATAACTCATGTGATGATGGATAACTCATGGAGGTGGTAGTGGATAACTCATGTGATGATGGATAACTCATGGAGGTGGTAGTGGATAACTCATGTGATGATGGATAACTCATGAAGATGGTAGTGGATAACTCATGTGATGATGGATAACTCATGAAGGTGGTAGTGGATAACTCATGTGATGATGGATAACTCATGGAGGTGGTAGTGGATAACTCATGTGATGATGGATAACTCATGAAGATGGTAGTGGATAACTCATGTGATGATGGATAACTCATGAAGGTGGTAGTGGATAACTCATGTGATGATGGATAACTCATGGAGGTGGTAGTGGATAGCTCATGTGATGATGGATAACTCATGGAGGTGGTAGTGGATAACTCATGAAGATGGTAGTGGATAACTCATGAAGGTGGTAGTGGATAACTCATGAAGATGGTAGTGGATAACTCATGTGATGATGGATAACTCATGGAGGTGGTAGTGGATAACTCATGAAGGTGGTAGTGGATAACTCATGTGATGATGGATAACTCATGAAGGTGGTAGTGGATAACTCATGTGATGATGGATAACTCATGAAGGTGGTAGTGGATAACTCATGTGATGATGGATAACTCATGGAGGTGGTAGTGGATAACTCATGTGATGATGGATAACTCATGAAGGTGGTAGTGAATAACTCATGTGATGATGGATAACTCATGGAGGTGGTAGTGGATAACTCATGTGATGATGGATAACTCATGGAGGTGGTAGTGGATAACTCATGTGATGATGGATAACTCATGAAGGTGGTAGTGGATAACTCATGTGATGATGGATAACTCATGAAGGTGGTAGTGGATAACTCATGTGATGATGGATAACTCATGTGAAGATGGATAACTCATGGAGGTGGTAGTGGATAACTCATGTGATGATGGATAACTCATGAAGGTGGTAGTGGATAACTCATGTGATGATGGATTACTCATAGAGGTAGTAATGGATAACTTATACTTCAGTTAAAGACGCCATTGTGACCTTTGTTACAGTGTTACTTGGTCTATCATTTATTTTCACTTAAAGTATAATTATCAGAAGAAACAAGGCCACGAGAACATATTTAAGGTGAAGATGAACCAACTTTAGTACAAGAGAGTAACGAGGCGTCAGTGCCTGCGAGGATATAACTAGATATCAAAATTCTTTGTTATTAGCTGTCTCAGGACAAAGTAAGATCCCGAAGATTTGCTTCAGACCGTACTTCGGGTGGGATTAGAACCCGCGATCAGACTGTCTTAAAACTCCAGACCGACACGTTAGCCACTGGGCCAGCTGGCCCACCCGTGGTATGGTTTGTTTGCAATCGCGTCATTACGATTTCGTGAGTAACGTTGACCGCTTTGCTTCAAAATCAGTTTCCCGAAGAAAATACTGACCCTTGTCGAATATAAAAACCGATGATTTAGTAAAAACACGTTGACGTTGCTAAGAGACGACAGCAAGCCTACAACTGTGTGAGAGGATGTATTATACAGCTGTATGATAAGATTAATACTACTGCTGTATATTGAGACTTATGCTACTGTATAAGTGTGCTACAACCGTAGAATTAGGGTTATATTACAGACGTATGATGTGACTCATACTACAGCCTCTCAAGACATATTGTAGTTGCATGAGAGGACTCATTCTGTAAGTGTATGATAAGCTTCATACATCTACTTATAAATGAATTTATTCTACAATTGTGTTATAAAAAAAATGCTACAGCTGTATGATAAGATTTATACTACATCTGTATGGCAGGATTTATACAACAACTGAATGAGAAGACTCATACAATGTATGACAAA
Organism: Cherax quadricarinatus; assembly: GCF_038502225.1. Lineage (NCBI taxonomy): Eukaryota > Metazoa > Arthropoda > Malacostraca > Decapoda > Parastacidae > Cherax > Cherax quadricarinatus. The sequence continues at coordinate 28,870,883 of NC_091321.1, read as the reverse complement.
CTGTATGGTAAGACTTATGAATAAAATACACATGCAACACTTGGGTATCTTTATTATAGAGAATAAAACGCCAATGGAGGGCGAAACGTGTCCACAGTAAAGACGTACCATAAACCTTGGTCACTGATACCGACGGAACGTTTAAAACGACAAATACCAGGACGTGTTTATTAGAAAACCCTCGAGTCCTGGGACCGTGAACTTAATGTCCCAGGACGGAAACATTTAGCAGTATGTGCTAGTTGTTACTCAGGTGTCTTGCTGAAGAGCGGTGCATAAACAAGTGCTGAACACTTCTTGCTCGTCTTCACAATAGATAAACAAGTGCTGAACACTTCTTGCTCGTCTTCACAATAGATAAACAAGTGCTGAACACTTCTTTCATCTTCTTCACAATAGATAAACAAGTGCTGAACACTTCTTGTTCATCTTCTTCACAATAAACAAGTGCTGAACACTTCTTTCATCTTCTTCACAATAGATAAACAAGTGTTGACCACTTCTTGCTCGTCTTCACAATAGATAAACAAGTGTTGACCACTTCTTGCTCGTCTTCACAATAGATAAACAAGTGTTGAACACTTCTTGTTCATCTTCTTCACAATAAACAAGTGCTGAACACTTCTTTCATCTTCTTCACAATAGATAAACAAGTGCTGAACACTTCTTGCTCGTCTTCACTATAGATAAACAAGTGCTGAACACTTCTTGCTCGTCTTCACTATAGATAAACAAGTGCTGAACACTTCTTGTTCATCTTCTTCACAATAAACAAGTGTTGAACACTTCTTTTTCGTCGTTTTTGACGGTTTTATAAACCATTTATATATAAACCTTATGCTACAGTTGTATAAGATTTATAATACACGTGTATGAGGGTATTCATCCTTCATACGTATGAATAAACTTGTACTACAGTTATACAAGATTTTTACAAGAACTGTATGATAAGATTCACCCTGAAGCCGTATCAGATTTATTATGTGTGTATGAGAGGATTTATACTACAGCTGTATGATAAAATGTACACTACAACAGCATAAGTGAATGTATACTACAACTATATGAGTGTATTTGTACTACAGCTGTATCAAAGAGATTTGTGAAAGTTGATAAATGACACACTTGTGCTGAGTATATCAGTCTTGATGGACTCAGCACATCAGCTAAAGGCTGAGGGACTAATTACCTCAAACTCCTCCTCATTTTTCACAGTTCTTCGTTGTATTCGACTGCCGAAACGTTTCCATTGTTTTCAAGTGTTGGCCAAGAGTCTTAATTATCAACTTTTCGGTTTTCTAGGTCATTTATACAAGTTATGAAAGTTAGTCTCATTTCTAGTTATCTCAGTGTTATCTAGTTATCTCAGTGTTATCTAGTTATCTCAGTGTTATCTAGTTATCTCAGTGTTATCTAGTTATCTCAGTGTTATCTAGTTATCTCAGTGTTATCTCAAACTCCTCCTGATCTTCACCATACTTCTTTGTATTGGACTGATGGAGTCAATGTGTGGCGAAACGTTTCCTCACTACAGCTACCCGAGTTTTGCCCATGTATTTAATTTATCAACTTGTCGGTTCTTGAACCATTTGTGTACATTCCTGCCAGACACAGCAACATCTTGGCATCTTAATACAGGGAGTTCTACGTTTGTAGATGAATGGTTCAGAGAACCGACACGTTGATAAATTAAACACATGTGCAACTCTTGGGTATCTTTATTGAGGAAACGTTTCGCTACACAGTGGCTTCATCAGTCCATACAAAGGAGAATGGTGAAGAGCAGGAGGGGTTTGAGGTAATCAGTCCCTCAAGGTTGAGGGACTGATTACCTCGAACTCCTTCTGATCTTCGCCACTCTTCTTTGTGCATTAATGTTGGTAGAATTACCGACAGTATGTTCGGTAAAAGGACGCAAATGCAACTAATGTGACATTTTATTGTGGCAACGTTTCGCTCTCCAGGAGCTTTGTCAAGCTGTTACCTCCTAGAGAGCGAAACGTTACCATAATAAAATGTCACATTAGTTCCACTGGTGTTCTTTTACCTAACATTCTTCTTTATATTGGACCGATGAAGCCACTGTGTGGACACCTGTTTCCATAATAAAGATACCCAGGTGTGGCACATGTGTTTAATTTATCAACTTGTCGGTTCTCTGAACCATTTATCAACAGAGTTTTCCTTTCCCAGTACATTGCCAAATATTGGTCAGTTGACCTGTCTTGACCTGAAATGATCTAGCTTGTCTTAACCTGACCTTGACTTTCTCACCAAACCTCTCGGCTGCTGCCTCTGTGCCTGATCTGACTTCTGATGTCAGTAGTTTAGAAAACGACAAGTTGAAGATGTAAGACACTTTTTACAGCATTTGTGGAAATCTTGATTGCAAAAGTGTCTAATTCTTCATGTAACTTCTGACTCAACATCGCTGCTTAGTAACAGTCGTGACTTGATGATGACGGTGCAGCTTGATGACGATGTAACTGGATGATGACGGTGCAGCTTGGTGACGATGTAACTGGATGATGACGGTGCAGCTTGATGACGATGTAACTGGATGATGACGGTGCAGCTTGATGACGATGTAACTGGATGATGACGGTGCAGCTTGATGACGATGTTACTGGATGATGACGGTGCAGCTTGATGACGATGTAATTGGATGATGACGGTGCAGCTTGATGACGATGTTACTGGATGATGACGGTGCAGCTTGATGACGATGTTACTGGATGATGACGGTGCAGCTTGATGACGATGTAACTGGATGATGACGGTGCAGCTTGATGACGATGTAACTGGATGATGACGGTGCAGCTTGATGACGATGTAACTGGATGATGACGGTGCAGCTTGATGACGATGTTACTGGATGATGACGGTGCAGCTTGATGATGTTACTGGATGATGACGGTGCAGCTTGATGACGATGTAACTGGATGATGACGGTGCAGATTGATGACGATGTAACTGGATGATGACGGTGCAGCTTGATGACGATGTAACTGGATGATGACGGTGCAGATTGATGACGATGTAACTGGATGATGACGGTGCAGATTGATGACGATGTAACTGGATGATGACGGTGCAGCTTGATGACGATGTAACTGGATGATGACGGTGCAGCTAGATGATGTAACTGGATGATGACGGTGCAGATTGATGACGATGTAACTGGATGATGACGGTGCAGCTTGATGACGATGTTACTGGATGATGACGGTGCAGCTTGATGACGATGTAACTGGATGATGACGGTGCAGATTGATGACGATGTAACTGGATGATGACGGTGCAGCTTGATGACGATGTAACTGGATGATGACGGTGCAGATTGATGACGATGTAACTGGATGATGACGGTGCAGCTTGATGACGATGTAACTGGATGATGACGGTGCAGCTTGATGACGATGTTACTGGATGATGACGGTGCAGCTTGATGACGATGTAACTGGATGATGACGGTGCAGATTGATGACGATGTAACTGGATGATGACGGTGCAGCTTGATGACGATGTAACTGGATGATGACGGTGCAGCTAGATGATGTAACTGGATGATGACGGTGCAGATTGATGACAATGTAACTGGATGATGACGGTGCAGCTTGATGACGATGTAACTGGATGATGACGGTGCAGCTTGATGACGATGTTACTGGATGATGACGGTGCAGCTTGATGACGATGTAACTGGATGATGACGGTGCAGATTGATGACGATGTAACTGGATGATGACGGTGCAGCTTGATGACGATGTAACTGGATGATGACGGTGCAGATTGATGACGATGTAACTGGATGATGACGGTGCAGATTGATGACGATGTAACTGGATGATGACGGTGCAGCTTGATGACGATGTAACTGGATGATGACGGTGCAGCTAGATGATGTAACTGGATGATGACGGTGCAGCTTGATGACGATGTAATTGGGTGATGACGGTGCAGATTGATGACGATGTAACTGGATGATGACGGTGCAGTTTGATGACGATGTAACTGGATGATGACGGTGCAGTTTGATGACGATGTAACTGGATGATGACGGTGCAGCTTGATGACGATGTAACTGAATGATGACAGTGCAGCTTGATGACGATGTAACTGGATGATGACGGTGCAACTTGATGACGATGCAACTGGATGATGACGGTGCAGCTTGATGACGATGCAACTGGATGATGACGGTGCAGCTTGATGACGATGTAACTGGATGATGACGGTGCAGCTTGATGACGATGTAACTGGATGATGACGGTGCAGCTCGTATCCTTACAGCTTCTTGATATATATATATATATATACATATATATATATATATATATATATATATATATATATATATATATATATATATATATATATATATTTATTTATTTATATATATTTCTCTGGAGGTAGCAGGTGTAGAACTAGACCGGGGAGCCTCATCCTCAGAGAAGACAATAAGACAGACAGAAAAACGTATAACTTTGTCATTTTTCGTTTTATTACTGAAACAAAAATATGTTCTTATATTAGTATGTTTTATTGAGAATGATCATTTGAGACAACCACACCCACAACCACACCCACAACCACACCCACAACCACACCCACACCCATACCCACAACCACACCCATAACCACACCCACAACCACACCCATAACCACACCCACAACCACACCCACACCCATACCCACAACCACACCCACAACCACACCCATAACCACACTCACAACCACACCCACAACCACACTCACAACCACACTCACAACTACACCCACAACCACACTCACAACTACACCCACAACCACACTCACAACCACACTCACAACCACACCCACAACCACACCCATAACCACACTCACAACCACACCCACAACCACACTCACAACCACACTCACAACTACACCCACAACCACACTCACAACTACACCCACAACCACACTCACAACCACACTCACAACCACACCCACAACCACACCCATAAACACACTCACAACCACACCCACAACCACACTCACAACCACACTCACAACTACACCCACAACCACACTCACAACCACACCCACAACCACACTCACAACCACACTCACAACTACACCCACAACCACACCCACAACTACACCGACATCCACACCCACAACCACACACAACCACACTCACAACCACATCCACAACCACACCCACAACCACACCCACAACCACACCCACAACCACACCGACAACCACAACCACACCCACAACCACACTCACAACTACACCCACAACCACACCCACAACCACACCGACACCCACAACCACACTCACAACCACACTCACAACTACACCCACAACCACATCCACAACCACACCGACACCCACAACCACACTCACAACCACACTCACAATCACAGTTACAATCGCAGACTAAGTGAGTTTGCTGGTAAGGCTGTTTTTAATGGGTTGTACAGCGGTTAAAACGTGTGGGTGGAGCGTGTGGGGTCAGCAGGTCAACGCTCGTACAATCCTCCTTCCCCCTTATATGACAAAGATAAAACTGGACTCATTAAGATGATGTTCACAAATAGATAAAATTAGATTCATTGAGATAATGTTCACAGATAGTATACATAGAGATATATCGATGGAAAAATGTACAACATATGCGCGGAGAAGTTGCTTATATACTGCAGTCAGGTGAGTTGAAGCAGGAGGAGGCGGAGTCACCAGTGGGAGCAGGTCATGACTTAGGTTAGGTACTGAAGAATTCCCTGTATCAAGATCCCAGGATGTTGCTGTATCTGTCAGATATGGTGTAAGTGGTTTAGAAATCCGACATATGTGAATGTTTTTTGAAACGTTTCGCCAGCTGGTGGCTTCTTCAGTCCAATACAGAGAAGAGCGGTGGAAGATGAGGAGGAGGAGTTTGAGGTAATCAGTCCCTCTTCTCTGTATTTGACTGAAGAAGCCACTGGTTGACGAAACGTATCAAAAAATAAAGATTCCCAAATGTTGCACAAGTATATCACTCTTCGTAGTTACTCTTGGTATCGACTCTCCGAGTGTTAATTATTCTCTGTATTTTCCTTCTACAATTTATTGTGATGGAAAAATATAGACTTCTTAACAGCAGCTTAAAAATGGTAAAGTAATGAAAATAATAAAATAAATCGTGTTTTAAAGCCTCTGATTTTCAGGAAGTTTGTGAAATTTCTATAATTATCACTCTTTTGTGGCCACTGGTCAGTATATTGCAGAAAAAGGTCAGCCATTAATTAAAAAAAATAAAAATATTTGTCTCTGAAGCAGACTTAATCTTCTTGGTCTCCCAGCCCGTCCATTCCTGTCCTCCGGTGAAAAATAGTTACTAATAATAATAATAATAATAATAATAATAATAATAATAATAATAATAATAATATCTTTATTTCTTCATGTACAAGGTATATAGGTCTAGCTGACATCAATGACAAATTTGGTTAATTTTCTCCCAGGATGCGACCCACACCAGTGGACTAACACCCAGGTACCTATTTTATTGATAGGTGAACAGGGACATCAGGTGTCTTAAGGAAACACGTCCTAAGGTTTCCCCCCGTACCGTACCGGATCGAACCACGGACCTCTGTGTGTAAGCTGAGTGTTTTTGTGTATAAGGACGCTAAGGAAAGTAAGAGTACTGTTGTTATCCTATGTGAAAGCGAACTGAATTTGAGGCTTAATAGCAATGAGACGTTCTCTGAGACGGTAAAGATCAAGCTTGTTGGGTGAGATAATGTGAATGTTATAGACATTCTCATTCAGGATGATACAACAGGGATAATGTCAACCTCAGAGAACTCCAGGTAGACTTTGTAGAGGATCACGAGGGCAGCACTGACACCATGGGCTTACTCGTCTGCTGATGATAAGTTGGTTACTGAGGGAGAAACTGTCGTAATTTACGTGCAACTCGATGAGGTTAACAAAATCCTTATGGGGCACAGGTCACCACTGACTGTTGTCGGAGACGGTGGACAGTGAAAACCTGATCTGTTGGGACATTGGTGAACAACGAAACAACATCCACTCAGAAAATCGTCTATCCAGGATCAGAGACACGGTCATTCCGGACAAGAAATTCACCAGTCTGGATGTTGACTCGTTCTTCGCCAACATTCCGATAGAACTGTAATCTTACCTCGCCTCCTTTCAAAGTGTAACTCTGTCTTAGGTATATTATTTGCCCCCTCCCCCACCCTAGGATGTCTGCTCGTTTGTGTCTGCTAACACTTTGGCACCTATTTTCTGCTTGTTTAGTCGGGTAAGCTTGCCTAGGATCGAATCCGGTTCCTTCGCATGTGGGTAAAATGCGTTACTCCTAAGGCACAGTTCCTTCATAGATGGTTTGTGAACAACATGGTAAAGTAAACTGGTGTAAGGGACGGTGAGAAGTAATCATCTTATTATTAGACTCCAGCATTCACTAGTAATGTGATGAAGTTATAAGATTCCAGGTTAAACCCAGTCGAGAAGAGTGATTAATTACCAAAATATGGTAATAGCTGAGATAACAGTAATAATAAATAGCAGTAACTCAGATTACACAGATACAGTAGTAACTGAGATAACACAGCAATAAATGATAGCAATAGGTAACATAGCAACATATAGTCAAGTAGTGGCAAAATATCAGCAATAGTTATCATACATCCATACATACTCAAATATATAATGATTTGCATATCGTGTGTTCCACACACGAACTACTGCGTAACCTCGAGCAGCCGTAGCTGAGACTAGTAACAGGACGGCTACGCTCGAGCAGCCGTAGCTGAGACTAGTAACAGGACGGCTACGCTCGAGCAGCAGTAGCCGAGACTAGTAACAGGACGGCTACGCTCTCCACTTGTTTATTGATCTCCTAAACATCTACTGCCATGCATATGAATAACAACCACTGTGAAAAACAGTGAAATTCGAAGCGCTTTCCTGATGTCTCACATTATCAAGGAACTGTAAAAATAAAAGATCAACAGGATCTGCTGTCATCTGCTACTGTTCGGTAGCTGTGTTCCTTCCCTGCCGCACGAGAACCCCTCTGATAAGTCTACCTGGAGGGTGTTCCGGGGCCCAGTCCTTGAACAGGCCTGTCGGTGGATCAAGGCATGATCAACCAGGCTGTTACCGTTACCCGCACATAGTCCATTATACGAACCACAGCCCGGTTGATCAGGTACTGACTGGAAGAGGATACATCATGACAATATAGGACAGGTGACACCTGGGAAAATATGAGGATCATAACACATAGGCCTGGTTTCAGAGCGCGCCGCGGGGGCGTTGACCCCCGAAACCCTCTCCAGGTCTTTCCAGGTATAGCATAGGACCAGAGATAACATAGCAAGATATTGTATCACCTTAAATATTAGAAAAGCTCGTAGAAAGAGAAGTTAAAATGAATGTGTAGCCTGACGTGTATTTTGTCAGAGTAATGTTGTATGTGTAGCCTGCGGTGTTATTTTAACAGAGTAATGTACGTGTCACTCGCTGGTGTTATTAAATCACAGAAATAATATGGAAAAGCGAACAATATTAATTTAGATATATTGATACGTTGTTGATAGAGTGTGTTTGAGTGTGTCGCGGCTTCTAGTTATAACAGACGTTTTACTGTGTTTGAGTGTGTCGCGGCTTCTAGTTATCACAGACGTTTTACTGTGTTTGAGTGTGTCGCGGCTTCTAGTTATAACAGACGTTTTACTGTGTTTGAGTGTGTGGCGGCTTCTAGTTATCACAGACGTTTTACTGTGTTTGAGTGTGTCGCGGCTTCTAGTTAACACAGACGTTTTACTGTGTTTGAGTGTGTCGCGGCTTCTAGTTATCACAGACGTTTTACTGTGTTTGAGTGTGTCGCGGCTTCTAGTTATCACAGACGTTTTACTGTGTTTGAGTGTGTCGCGGCTTCTAGTTATCACAGACGTTTTACTGTGTTTGAGTGTGTCGCGGCTTCTAGGTATCACAGACGTTTTACTGTGTTTGAGTGTGTCGCGGCTTCTAGTTATCACAGACGTTTTACTGTGAGTGTGTCGCGGCTTCTAGTTATCACAGACGTTTTACTGTGAGTGTGTCGCGGCTTCTAGTTATCACAGACGTTTTACTGTGTTTGAGTGTGTGGCGGCTTCTAGTTATCACAGACGTTTTACTGTGAGTGTGTCGCGGCTTCTAGTTATCACAGACGTTTTACTGTGTTTGAGTGTGTGGCGGCTTCTAGTTATCACAGACGTTTTACTGTGTTTGAGTGTGTCGCAGCTTCTAGTTATCACAGACGTTTTACTGTGTTTGAGTGTGTCGCGGCTTCTAGTTATCACAGACGTTTTACTGTGTTTGAGTGTGTCGCAGCTTCTAGTTATCACAGACGTTTTACTGTGTTTGAGTGTGTGGCGGCTTCTAGTTATCACAGACGTTTTACTGTGTTTGAGTGTGTCGCAACTTCTAGTTATCACAGACGTTTTACTGTGTTTGAGTGTGTCGCAACTTCTAGTTATCACAGACGTTTTACTGTGTTTGAGTGTGTGGCGGCTTCTAGTTATCACAGACGTTTTACTGTGTTTGAGTGTGTCGCGGCTTCTAGTTATCACAGACGTTTTACTGTGTTTCAGTGTGTCGCGGCTTCTAGTTATCACACACGTTTTACTGTGTGTGGCGGCTTCTAGTTATCACAGACGTTTTACTATGTTTGAGTGTGTGGCGGCATCTAGTTATCACAGACGTTTTACTGTGTTTGAGTGTGTGGCGGCTTCTAGTTATCACAGACGTTTTACTGTGAGTGTGTGGCGGCTTCTAGTTATCACAGACGTTTTACTGTGTTTGAGTGTGTCGCGGCTTCTAGTTATCACAGACGTTTTACTGTGTTTGAGTGCGTCGCTGCTTCAAGTTATCACACACGTTTTACTGTGTGGCGGCTTCTAGTTATCACAGACGTTTTACTGTGTTTGAGTGTGTCGCGGCTTCTAGTTATCACAGACGTTTTACTGTGTTTGAGTGTGTGGCGGCTTCTAGTTATCACAGACGTTTTACTGTGTTTGAGTGTGTCGCGGCTTCTAGTTATCACAGACGTTTTACTGTGTTTGAGTGTGTCGCGGCTTCTAGTTATCACAGACGTTTTACTGTGTTTGAGTGTGTCGCGGCTTCTAGTTATCACAGACGTTTTACTGTGTTTGAGTGTGTCGCGGCTTCTAGTTATCACAGACGTTTTACTGTGTTTGAGTGTGTGGCGGCTTCTAGTTATCACAGACGTTTTACTGTGTTTGAGTGTGTGGCGGCTTCTAGTTATCACAGACGTTTTACTGTGTTTGAGTGTGTGGCGGCTTCTAGTTATCACAGACGTTTTACTGTGTTTGAGTGTGTGGCGGCTTCTAGTTATCACAGACGTTTTACTGTGTTTGAGTGTGTCGCGGCTTCTAGTTATCACAGACGTTTTACTGTGAGTGTGTGGCGGCTTCTAGTTATCACAGACGTTTCACTGTGTTTGAGTGTGTGGCGACTTCTAGTTATCACAGACGTTTTACTGTGAGTGTGTGGCGGCTTCTAGTTATCACAGACGTTTTACTGTGTTTGAGTGTGTGGCGGCTTCTAGTTATCACAGACGTTTTACTGTGTTTGAGTGTGTGGCGGCTTCTAGTTATCACAGACGTTTTACTGTGTTTGAGTGTGTCGCGGCTTCTAGTTATCACAGACGTTTTACTGTGTTTGAGTGTGTGGCGGCTTCTAGTTATCACAGACGTTTTACTGTGTTTGAGTGTGTCGCGGCTTCTAGTTATCACAGACGTTTTACTGTGTTTGAGTGTGTGGCGGCATCTAGTTATCACAGACGTTTTGCTGTGTTTGAGTGTGTGGCGGCTTCTAGTTATCACAGACGTTTTACTGTGTTTCAGTGTGTCGTGGCTTCTAGTTATCACAGACGTTTTACTGTGAGTGTGTCGCGGCTTCTAGTTATCACAGACGTTTTACTGTGTTTGAGTGTGTCGCGGCTTCTAGTTATCACAGACGTTTTACTGTGAGTGTGTCGCGGCTTCTAGTTATCACAGACGTTTTACTGTGTTTAAGTGTGTGGCGGCTTCTAGTTATCACAGATGTTTTACTGTGTTTGAGTGTGTGGCTGCTTCTAGTTATCACAGACGTTTTACTGTATTTGAGTGTGTGGCGGCTTCTATTTATCACAGACGTTTTACTGTGTTTGAGTGTGTGGCGGCTTCTAGTTATCACAGACGTTTTACTGTGTTTGAGTGTGTAGCGGCTTCTAGTTATCACAGACGTTTTACTGTGTTTGAGTGTGTCACGGCTTCTAGTTATAACAGACGTTTTACTGTGAGTGTGTCGCGGCTTCTAGTTATCACAGACGTTTTACTGTGTTTGAGTGTGTGGCGGCTTCTAGTTATCACACACGTTTTACTGTGTGTTGCGGCTTCTAGTTATCACAGACGTTTTACTGTATTTGAGTGTGTCGCGGCTTCTAGTTATCACAGACGTTTTACTGTGTTTGAGTGTGTGGCGGCTTCTAGTTATCACAGACGTTTTACTGTGTTTGAGTGTGTCTCGGCTTCTAGTTATCACAGACGTTTTACTGTGTTTGAGTGTGTCGCGGCTTCTAGTTATCACAGACGTTTTACTGTGTTTGAGTGTGTCGCGGCTTCTAGTTATCACAGACGTTTTACTGTGTTTGAGTGTGTCGCGGCTTCTAGTTATCACAGACGTTTTACTGTGAGTGTGTCGCGGCTTCTAGTTATCACAGACGTTTTACTGTGTTTGAGTGTGTGGCGGCTTCTAGTTATCACAGACGTTTTACTGTGTTCGAGTGTGTCGCGGCTTCTAGTTATCACAGACGTTTTACTGTGTTTGAGTGTGTCGCGGCTTCTAGTTATCACAGACGTTTTACTGTGTTTGAGTGTGTCGCGGCTTCTAGTTATCACAGACGTTTTACTGTGAGTGTGTCGCGGCTTCTAGTTATCACAGACGTTTTACTGTGTTTGAGTGTGTGGCGGCTTCTAGTTATCACAGACGTTTTACTGTGTTTGAGTGTGTGGCGGCTTCTAGTTATCACAGACGTTTTACTGTGTTTGAGTTATCACAGACGTGTGTTTGCGGCTTCTAGTTATCACTGACGTTTTACTGTGTTTGAGTGTGTGGCGGCTTCTAGTTATCACAGACGTTTTACTGTGTTTGAGTGTGTCGCGGCTTCTAGTTGTCACAGACGTTTTACTGTGTTTGAGTGTGTCGCGGTTTCCAGTTATCACAGACGTTTTACTGTGTTTGAGTGTGTGGCGGCTTCTAGTTATCACAGACGTTTTACTGTGTTTGAGTGTGTGGCGGCTTCTAGTTATCACAGACGTTTTACTGTGTTTGAGTGTGTCGCGGCTTCTAGTTGTCACAGACGTTTTACTGTGTTTGAGTGTGTCGCGGCTTCTAGTTATCACAGACGTTTCACTGTGTTTGAGTGTGTCGCGGTTTCCAGTTATCACAGACGTTTTACTGTGTTTGAGTGTGTGGCGGCTTCTAGTTATCACAGACGTTTTACTGTGAGTGTGTGGCGGCTTCTAGTTATCACAGACGTTTTACTGTGTTTGAGTGTGTCGCGGCTTCTAGTTATCACAGACGTTTTACTGTGTTTGAGTGTGTCGCGGCTTCTAGTTATCACAGACGTTTTACTGTGTTTGAGTGTGTCGCGGCTTCTAGTTATCACAGACGTTTTACTGTGTTTGAGTGTGTCGCGGCTTCTAGTTATCACAGACGTTTTACTGTGTTTGAGTGTGTGGCGGCTTCTAGTTATCACAGACGTTTTACTGTGTTAGAGTGTGTCGCGCTTCTAGTTATCACAGACGTTTTACTGTGTTTGAGTGTGTCGCGGCTTCTAGTTATCACAGACGTTTTACTGTGTTCGAGTGTGTCGCGGCTTCTAGTTATCACAGACGTTTTACTGTGTGTGGCGGCTTCTAGTTATCACAGACGTTTTACTGTGTGTGGCGGCTTCTAGTTATCACAGACGTTTTACTGTGTGTGGCGGCTTCTAGTTATCACAGACGTTTTACTGTGTGTGGCGGCTTCTAGTTATCACAGACGTTTTACTGTGTGTGGCGGCTTCTAGTTATCACAGACGTTTTACTGTGTGTCGCGGCTTCTAGTTATCACAGACGTTTTACTGTGTTTGAGTGTGTGGCGGCTTCTAGTTATCACAGACGTTTTACTGTGTTTGAGTGTGTGGCGGCTTCTAGTTTTTATCAGTTATCACAGACGTTTTACTGTGTTTGAGTGTGTGGCGGCTTCTAGTTATCACAGACGTTTTACTGTGTTTGAGTGTGTGGCGGCTTCTAGTTATCACAGACGTTTTACTGTGTTTGAGTGTGTGGCGGCTTCTAGTTATCACAGACGTTTTACTGTGTGTCGCGGCTTCTAGTTATCACAGACGTTTTACTGTGTTTGAGTGTGTGGCGGCTTCTAGTTATCACAGACGTTTTACTGTGTTTGAGTGTGTGGCGGCTTCTAGTTATCACAGACGTTTTACTGTGTTTGAGTGTGTGGCGGCTTCTAGTTATCACAGACGTTTTACTGTGTTTGAGTGTGTGGCGGCTTCTAGTTATCACAGACGTTTTACTGTGTTTGAGTGTGTTTGAGCGGCTTCTAGTTATCACAGACGTTTTACTGTGTTTGAGTGTGTGGCGGCTTCTAGTTATCACAGACGTTTTACTGTGTTTGAGTGTGTGGCGGCTTCTAGTTATCACAGACGTTTTACTGTGTTTGAGTGTGTGGCGGCTTCTAGTTATCACAGACGTTTTACTGTGTTTTCTAGTTATCACAGTGTGTCGCGGCTTCTAGTTATCACAGACGTTTTACTGTGTTTGAGTGTGTGGCGGCTTCTAGTTATCACAGACGTTTTACTGTGTTTGAGTGTGTCGCGGCTTCTAGTTATCACAGACGTTTTACTGTTTGAGTGTGTCGCGGCTTCTAGTTATCACAGACGTTTTACTGTGTGTCGCGGCTTCTAGTTATCACAGACGTTTTACTGTGTTTGAGTGTGTCGCGGCTTCTAGTTATCACAGACGTTTTACTGTGAGTGTGTCGCGGCTTCTAGTTATCACAGACGTTTTACTGTGAGTGTGTCGCGGCTTCTAGTTATCACAGACGTTTTACGCTAGTTATCACAGACGTTTTACTGTGAGTGTGTCGCGGCTTCTAGTTATCACAGACGTTTTACTGTGAGTGTGTCGCGGCTTCTAGTTATCACAGACGTTTTACTGTGTTTGAGTGTGTGGCGGCTTCTAGTTATCACAGACGTTTTACTGTGTTTGAGTGTGTGGCGGCTTCTAGTTATCACAGACGTTTTACTGTGTTTGAGTGTGTGGCGGCTTCTAGTTATCACAGACGTTTTACTGTGTTTGAGTGTGTCGCAGCTTCTAGTTTTCACAGACGTTTTACTGTGAGTGTGTGGCGGCTTCTAGTTATCACAGACGTTTCACTGTGTTTGAGTGTGTGTCGGCTTCTAGTTATCACAGACGTTTTACTGTGAGTGTGTGGCGGCTTCTAGTTGTCACAGACGTTTTACTGTGTTTGAGTGTGTCGCGGCTTCTAGTTATCACAGACGTTTCACTGTGTTTGAGTGTGTCGCGGTTTCCAGTTATCACAGACGTTTTACTGTGTTTGAGTGTGTGGCGGCTTCTAGTTATCACAGACGTTTTACTGTGTTTGAGTGTGTGGCGGCTTCTAGTTATCACAGACGTTTTACTGTGTTTGAGTGTGTCGCGGCTTCTAGTTATCACAGACGTTTTACTGTGTGTGGCGGCTTCTAGTTATCACAGACGTTTCACTGTGTTTGAGTGTGTGGCGGCTTCTAGTTATCACAGACGTTTCACTGTGTTTGAGTGTGTCGCGGTTTCCAGTTATCACAGACGCTTTACTGTGTTTGAGTGTGTGGCGGCTTCTAGTTATCACAGACGTTTTACTGTGTTTGAGTGTGTGGCGGCTTCTAGTTGTCACAGACGTTTTACTGTGTTTGAGTGTGTCGCGGCTTCTAGTTATCACAGACGTTTTACTGTGTGTGGCGGCTTCTAGTTATCACAGACGTTTCACTGTGTTTGAGTGTGTCGCGGTTTCCAGTTATCACAGACGTTTTACTGTGTTTGAGTGTGTGGCGGCTTCTAGTTATCACAGACGTTTTACTCTGAGTGTGTCGCGGCTTCTAGTTATCACAGACGTTTTACTGTGTTTGAGTGTGTCGCGGCTTCTAGTTATCACAGACGTTTTACTGTGAGTGTGTGGCGGCTTCTAGTTATCACAGACGTTTTACTGTGAGTGTGTGGCGGCTTCTAGTTATCACAGACGTTTTACTGTGAGTGTGTGGCGGCTTTTAGTTATCACAGACGTTTTACTGTGAGTGTGTGGCGGCTTCTAGTTATCACAGACGTTTTACTGTGTTTGAGTGTGTCGCGGCTTCTAGTTATCACAGACGTTTTACTGTGAGTGCGTCGCTGCTTCAAGTTATCACACACGTTTTACTGTGTGGCGGCTTCTAGTTATCACAGACGTTTTACTGTGTTTGAGTGTGTCGCGGCTTCTAGTTATCACAGACGTTTTACTGTGTTTGAGTGTGTGGCGGCTTCTAGTTATCACAGACGTTTTACTGTTTGAGTGTGTGGCGGCTTCTAGTTATCACAGACGTTTTACTGTGTTTGAGTTTGTGGCGTCTTCTAGTTATCACAGACGTTTTATTGTGTTTGAGTGTGTCGCGGCTTCTAGATGTCACAGACGTTTTACTGTGTTTGATTGCGTCGCGGCTTCTAGTTATCACAGACGTTTTACTGTGTTTGAGTGTGTGGCGGCTTCTAGTTATCACAGACGTTTTACTGTGTTTGAGTGTGTGGCGGCTTCTAGTTATCACAGACGTTTTACTGTGTTTGAGTGTGTGGCGGCTTCTAGTTATCACAGACGTTTTACTGTGTTTGAGTGTGTGGCGGCTTCTAGTTATCACAGACGTTTTACTGTGTTTGAGTGTGTCGCGGCTTCTAGTTATCACAGACGTTTTACTGTGAGTGTGTGGCGGCTTCTAGTTATCACAGACGTTTCACTGTGTTTGAGTGTGTGTCGGCTTCTAGTTATCACAGACGTTTTACTGTGAGTGTGTGGCGGCTTCTAGTTATCACAGACGTTTTACTGTGTTTGAGTGTGTGGCGGCTTCTAGTTATCACAGACGTTTTACTGTGTTTGAGTGTGTGGCGGCTTCTAGTTATCACATACGTTTTACTGTGTTTGAGTGTGTGGCGGCATCTAGTTATCACAGACGTTTTGCTGTGTTTGAGTGTGTGGCGGCTTCTAGTTATCACAGACGTTTTACTGTGTTTGAGTGTGTCGCGGCTTCTAGTTATCACAGACGTTTTACTGTGAGTGTGTCGCGGCTTCTAGTTATCACAGACGTTTTACTGTGTTTGAGTGTGTCGCGGCTTCTAGTTTTCACAGACGTTTTACTGTGAGTGTGTCGCGGCTTCTAGTTATCACAGACGTTTTACTGTGTTTAAGTGTGTGGCGGCTTCTAGTTATCACAGACGTTTTACTGTGTTTGAGTGTGTGGCTGCTTCTAGTTATCACAGACGTTTTACTGTATTTGAGTGTGTGGCGGCTTCTATTTATCACAGACGTTTTACTGTGTTTGAGTGTGTGGTGGCTTCTAGTTATCACAAACGTTTTACTGTGTTTGAGTGTGTAGCGGCTTCTAGTTATCACAGACGTTTTACTGTGTTTGAGTGTGTCACGGCTTCTAGTTATAACAGACGTTTTACTGTGTTTGAGTGTGTCGCGGCTTCTAGTTATCACACACGTTTTACTGTGTGTTGCGGCTTCTAGTTATCACAGACGTTTTACTGTGTTTGAGTGTGTGGCGGCTTCTAGTTATCACAGATGTTTTACTGTGTTTGAGTGTGTGGCGGCTTCTAGTTATCACAGACGTTTTACTGTGTTTGAGTGTGTCTCGGCTTCTAGTTATCACAGACGTTTTACTGTGTTTGAGTGTGTCGCGGCTTCTAGTTATCACAGACGTTTTACTGTGTTTGAGTGTGTGGCGGCTTCTAGTTATCACAGACGTTTTACTGTGTTTGAGTGTGTCGCGGCTTCTAGTTATCACAGACGTTTTACTGTGTTTGAGTGTGTCGCGGCTTCTAGTTATCACAGACGTTTTACTGTGAGTGTGTCGCGGCTTCTAGTTATCACAGACGTTTTACTGTGTTTGAGTGTGTGGCGGCTTCTAGTTATCACAGACGTTTTACTGTGTTCGAGTGTGTCGCGGCTTCTAGTTATCACAGACGTTTTACTGTGTTTGAGTGTGTCGCGGCTTCTAGTTATCACAGACGTTTTACTGTGTTTGAGTGTGTCGCGGCTTCTAGTTATCAGAGACGCTTTACTGTGAGTGTGTCGCGGCTTCTAGTTATCACAGACGTTTTACTGTGTTTGAGTGTGTCGCGGCTTCTAGTTATCACAGACGTTTTACTGTGTTTGAGTGTGTCGCGGCTTCTAGTTATCAGAGACGCTTTACTGTGAGTGTGTCGCGGCTTCTAGTTATCACAGACGTTTTACTGTGTTCGAGTGTGTCGCGGCTTCTAGTTATCACAGACGTTTTACTGTGTTTGAGTGTGTCGCGGGTTCTAGTTATCACAGACGTTTTACTGTGTTTGAGTGTGTCGCGGCTTCTAGTTATCACAGACGTTTTACTGTGTGTGGCGGCTTCTAGTTATCACAGACGTTTTACTGTGTTTGAGTGTGTCGCGGCTTCTAGTTATCACAGACGTTTTACTGTGTGTGGCGGCTTCTAGTTATCACAGACGTTTTACATGGAAGAACAACAATAACATTGACGAGAAAGAAGCTGAAGATAAGAGTGTATTTTTAAGGTGGAAAACCCTTGTGTATTGGAAACGAGGGAGAGGTTAAGTTAGGTAAGATTTATCAGGAAACAGGACAAGTGTTTCCTGACGTTGGTCTTAGCCAGATGATGACCCGCCGCTGGAGCTTTTGGTCATCTGACCGAGGCCTTACACTGGCTTACCTTTCAACCCCTTTAGAAATTATGGTTATGATTATAAACCGTTTAATTAACGAGAAAGAGTGATAACAAGGCTGAAGAAAACTGTACCTCCGAGGTATTAGTTGCTAACAACGTTCATCACTAAGTGCATCCTTAATTCATCTATCATACACACATATAACTCGTACATAGACGACTAAAACTAATGACGACGTTGATATCCGATCTGGACCGTTAACTATGTAGTTACACTATGGTCCTAGCTGAAGCAACACGTGCGCCGGGTCACCACCTGGACAAGACCCGGACCGGGACACGTACCGGGACACGTACCGGCGAATCATTCAAGTTCACGTCGTCATAAATTTCATTCTGCCATGTGCAGGTTACTTGTGTATTGTTCCAGTCACAGTGTTGTGCCTTTTTATTTTTCATCTGTCATATATTCACTGTACTCTTAATTGTGTGGGTCACACGTGCGTTACTGCATGATTCCATCTGTCTTGTTTGCTGGAAGAACACAGTGGTGTCTGCACCACACGTGCTACTCTACGCGACATGTAAATTACAAGGAAACTGTTTACCACCAGTCAAAAATATATTAATCTCTAATACATGTATAAGGCTTAAAGTAAACTTAGTGCATATACACCGAGAGACGCATGTCTTGTTGTATATATAAACTGAGAGACACGTTTGTGTATATATACATTATAACACGTCTCAGTATATATATATATATATATATATATATATATATATATATATATATATATATATATATATATATATGTCGTGCCGAATAGGCAGAACTTGCGATCTTGGCTTAAATAGCAACGTTCATCTTGCCATATAGGACAAGTGAAAATTTGTGTATGCAATAATGTCGCCAAAATCATTCTGAACCTAACGAAAAAAATATATTTCACTGTGTATGTTTATTATTAAATTATTGTAAACAAATCTAAAATATATTTAGTTGGGTTAGGCTAAAATAAATTGCTCTTGTTATAATAAGGTTAGGTAAGTTTTCTAAGATTCTTTTGGTGCAAAATTAAATTTTTTTACATTAACATTAATGAAAAAAATATATCTAAATGTATAAGAGAAAATTTCAGAAAGGACTTAATTTTAAATGAGTTCTTGCTAATTGACCAGTTTTACATATTCGGCACGACATATATATATATATATATATATATATATATATATATATATATATATATATATATATATATATATATATATATATATATATATATATATATATATATATATATATATATATATATATATTAAACATAATGTTTTAATGTAAGTCTACAAATCACTTAGTTATTAATTACGAATGAAATATTATGTACACATTGGATTTTCCACATATTTAGCCTGGAATGTCGGTGTTTACTCACGTACATCAATGCGTGTGTGGCATCCCTGACACATATCAGTGTACCATTGTATACATACACAGAGAGATGTATTTCTCTTAGTATCTGTTTACTTTGCTCTCTATTTTAGGATTAAGGTATTGTTTGTCGGTGAAAAAGTTACTTGTAACCTTAGTAACCTCAGGAAAGTCGATAGGCTTTAAACCCAATTAAACAACCAGGTAGAGTGCGACAGAACACCTCTTTAAGAGCAAAGTATTATTCGGATTATTAATCCAGAGGGTTAGTAATCCAGTATAACTCACAGCACCAACTCATAGCTGGGGCTTTGTTTTGTACTGGTCCATCAGGTTTCTTCACCTGGATGCTGCCACAGTCTTCACCTGGATGCTGCCACAGTCTTCACCTGGATGCTGCCACAGTCTTCACCTGGATGCTGCCACAGTCTTCACCTGGATGCTGCCACAGTCTTCACCTGGATGCTGCCACAGTCTTCACCTGGATGCTGCCACAGTCTTCACCTGGATGCTGCCACAGTCTTCACCTGGATGCTGCCACAGTCTTCACCTGGATGCTGCCACAGTCTTCACCTGGATGCTGCCACAGTCTTCACCTGGATGCTGCCACAGTCTTCACCTGGATGCTGCCACAGTCTTCACCTGGATGCTGCCACAGTCTTCACCTGGATGCTGCCACAGTCTTCACCTGGATGCTGCCACAGTCTTCACCTGGATGCTGCCACAGTCTTCACCTGGATGCTGCCACAGTCTTCACCTGGATGCTGCCACAGTCTTCACCTGGATGCTGCCACAGTCTTCAACTGGATGCTGCCACAGTCTTCACCTGGATGCTGCCACAGTCTTCACCTGGATGCTGCCACAGTCTTCACCTGGATGCTGCCACAGTCTTCACCTGGATGCTGTCACAATCTTCACCAGGATGCTGCCACAATCTTCACCAGGATGCTGTCACAACAATCTTCACCAGGATGCTGTCACAATCTTCACCAGGATGCTGCCACAATCTTCACCTGGATGCTGCCACAATCTTCACCAGGATGCTGCCACAATCTTCAGGATGCTGTCACAACAATCTTCACCAGGATGCGGTCACAACAATCTTCACCAGGATGCGGTCACAACAATCTTCACCAGGATGCGGTCGCAACAATCTTCACCAGGATGCGGTCACAACAATCTTCAGGATGCTGTCACAACAATCTTCACCAGGATGCGGTGACAACAATCTTCACCAGGATGCTGTCACAACAATCTTCACCAGGATGCTGTCACAACAATCTTCATCAGGATGCGGTCACAACAATCTTCACCAGGATGCTGTCACAATCTTCACCAGAATGCGGTCACAACAATCTTCACCAGGATGCTGTCACAACAATCTTCACCAGGATGCTGTCACAACAATCTTCACCAGGATGCGGTCACAACAATCTTCACCAGGATGCGGTCACAACAATCTTCACCAGGATGCTGTCACAACAATCTTCACCAGGATGCTGTCACAACAATCTTCACCAGGATGCTGTCACAACAATCTTTACCAGGATGCGGTCACAACAATCTTCACCAGAATGCGGTCACAACAATCTTCACCAGGATGCTGTCACAACAATCTTCACCAGGATGCTTTCACAACAATCTTCACCAGGATGCTGTCACAATCTTCACCAGAATGCGGTCACAACAATCTTCACCAGAATGCTGTCACAATCTTCACCAGAATGCGGTCACAACAATCTTCACCAGGATGCTGTCACAATCTTCACTAGAATGCGGTCACAACAATCTTCACCAGGATGCTGTCACAATCTTCACCAGGATGCTGTCACAATCTTCACCAGGATGCTGTCACAATCTTCACCAGGATGCTGTCACAATCTTCACCAGGATGCTGTCACAATCTTCACCAGGATGCTGTCACAATCTTCACCAGGATGCTGTCACAATCTTCACCAGGATGCTGTCACAATCTTCACCAGGATGCTGTCACAATCTTCACCAGGATGCTGTCACAATCTTCACCAGGATGCTGTCACAATCTTCACCAGGATGCTGTCACAATCTTCACCAGGATGCTGTCACAATCTTCAAGGGGTCTTCATGATGCCCTAAGAAACAATATTTATATACACAAATAACCCGCTCATAAAAGAGAGAAGTTTACGACGACGTTTCGGTCCGACTTGAACCATTTACAAAGTCACACTGTGTGACTTTGTAAATGGTCCAAGTATGATCGAAATGTCGTCGTAAACTTCTCTCTTTTATGTGCGGGTTATTTGTGTATCGTCCCAGTCACGGTATTGTGCTTTTTTTTTTGTTATTAATATTTATATCTTGGTAGTGTAAAGTTTGCCTGCTCCTGGGGGTCCCAACACCTCATTTCTTTAAGTTATTCGTAATTATTCAACACGATTTGATCGCATCATATACAGTGTGAGAACGTGTTGTGTAAAGGGTGAGAACGTGTTGTGTACAGTGTGAGAACGTGTTGTGTACAGTGAGAACGTGTTGTGTATAGTGTGAGAACGTATTGTGTACAGTGTGAGAACGTGTTGTGTACAGTGTGAGAACGTGTTGTGTACAGTGTGAGAACGTGTTGTGTACAGTGAGAACGTGTTGTGTGCAGTGTGAGAACGTGTTGTGTACAGTGTGAGAACGTGTTGTGTACAGTGTGAGAACGTGTTGTGTACAGTGTGAGAACGTGTTGTGTACAGTGAGAACGTGTTGTGTACAGTGTGAGAACGTGTTGTGTACAGTGTGAGAACGTGTTGTGTACAGTGAGAACGTGTTGTGTACAGTGTGAGAACGTATTGTGTAGTGTGAGAACGTGTTGTGTACAGTGTGAGAACGTGTTGTGTACAGTGTGAGAACGTATTGTGTACAGTGTGAGAACGTGTTGTATACAGTGTGAGAACGTGTTGTGTACAGTGTGAGAACGTGTTGTGTACAGTGTGAGGACGTTTTGTGTACAGTGTGAGGACCAGTTATTTAAAGTGTGAGGACGTATTATAGTCCGTGTTAAGACCAGGAGTGTACAGTGTTGGGACGTGTTATATTCAGTGTTAGGAGGGGTTGATTCTGACACACTGCTAGAACTCCCACTGACTGTGAAGAGAGGGAGGGAGAGAGGGAGAGAGAGAGAGAGAGAGAGAGAGAGAGAGAGAGAGAGAGAGAGAGAGAGAGAGAGAGAGAGAGAGAGAGAGAGAGAGAGAGAGAGAGAGAGAGAGAGAAGATGCCTGCATTAAGTACTTGCTCTTTGACCTGACCTGACCTGGTTTACGCTTCACCGACCACGTATGCAACAAGGCTCGCAATTTCTATCCCTCCACAAAAAAAAAAAATCAGAAGAACAACGCTTCCAATTATATTTAAAAGTGAAGAGATATGGTGGAGTGCATCAAATATAGGATACCAGCGAGCCTCTTGATGTGCACCCACACTAATTTTGTGCTCATCGATAGTCTTTGTGAATAAATGCTCAGTTGATGCATAAATACGTATAGAGGGAGAAGCACCAGGTTTATATATATATATATATATATATATATATATATATATATATATATATATATATATATATATATATATATATATATATATATATAAAAGAATAAACTTGCTGCAGGGAAAACTCAAGGTTCTCCCTGAAGCTGTTTAAGAATTTTCTCCTACCATCCCCTATATTTGATATATATTTTATTTAAATCAAAATACATTGACAAAACATTCTCAAAAATACAATAGAAAGTAAAACAACATAGATAACAACTCAGAGCTACATCTCGAATACTTCGTCCAGCTCCCCGGCGGTGGGCCGCGTGCCCAGAATGCTGCAGGCATTTCCTCTCTGGATCGCGACACTGAGTCTCTGAAAGAGGAAGCTGGTTGCCCTGTGGTCCTTGGTTTCTATGATAAGCTTTTCACCCAGCTCTTTGAAGAACTTTAGAGCACACTTGCTCCATGCTCCAAGGGTCCCCGACCCTATTGGGATGAAGTTATAGGAAGGGGGAAGGTCTTCATATTTGCAGGTCTTCTGGGTCTCCCTGTGGCTGGCAGCTCCACCCCCTTCAGCTACGGAGTATGGCAAGTAGGTGTCTGCCAATGTGGCGGCACAGGTGTAGTCCCAGGCACCCTGCTTCCATCCTTCCAGGGTAGCATAGTGGCTCCATCAGGACGCTTTTGACTTCCGTCAGACCTCTGCACTTGGGGTTCCCGTTGACCTGGGCAACGGGCTGTGACGAGGCTTTTCTTTAACAATTTACCCCCCGCACTATCCCCTGCTCCGTTGTTTTCTGTAACCTACTGATCATCCCTCCCCCCTTCTACCGCCCAATACCCTCGCTTCCCTACCTACCCTGCAGCGCTGTATAGCCGTTGTGGCTTAGCGCTTCTTTTTTGATTATAATAATAATATGTCATTGACCTCGTGTCTGGCATACTTCCCTTCTGATGTGTGACACACGAGACCATGAAGTCCGAATTGATCAGCTGTCGCCCTGCCGCAAATACAACAATGTTCGGTGAGGATGTGGGCGGCTAGGCGAAGAGGAACACCAATACGAATGGCCTGTGGGTCGAGTCGAGTGCTCAGGGAGGAATTGGGAACAGCTTGAAGGAAATCTGAGTGTGGTGCCTTCACTGCCAAGAGACGAGCTTTGTCCTTTCCTGAAGCGTTGGTGAGCATTGTGTTGGCGATTTTTTCCATGATCGGTTTGTCCCAGTGGGACTGTTTGTGCTCTTTGGGAGGAGCTGGTCTACTGGAGGAGTCTGCAAGGGAGTCCCACCGCATCGCTGCTTCAGTAAACCTGGGGTCTTGAGCTCCTACCACGTCTCTCAAGCGTTCGGGGACGATCTTCTTGACTAATGCACAGGACGCCAAACACGAAGACAGAAAAGCAGGTAAAGCTACATGCGTTGCTTTGCGCACCCCTATACCTCCCAGTCGCACTGGGAGGGTTGCCTGATCCCACTGCTGATCCTCTAGTGACAGGTTCAGTGCCTTCTTAAAGGTTGATCTCAGGTGTGCGTCATATTCGTCGAGTGTTGGGTTGTCAAAAGAGGGTGCACACCTCAGGAAGTGAGTCTTGGCATAGTAAAGCACCTTGTGAGGGGATACAGAGCATCATGGGCATCAAGATCGCTTATTCTCTCCATTCTTATCAGGTCATTAAGTTTTTCCTTGAGGACAGTGTGGATGGCCTGGTGACCCAGCGGTGCTCCCAAGAGGGTACTGTTGGACGGAGTGGTAGTAGAGACTTCCGGGAGGATTCTTCGCACGGCATTGATTATTTCCTGGTTCGCTATGATGATTTCACACTTTGAGGGATTGAGGATGAGTCCCAAGTCTTCTCCCTGTGTTTTCACCGGTTGTAGGTCCTTTAACAGGGACTCTTCAGTACCTGCCAGAGTGGAAATATAAACACATATGCAGTATAATGTGATTCTTAATTGACAACGTTTCGCCCACACTGGGCTTTTTCAAGTCACAAACAGATCTGTTTGTGACTTGAAAAAGCCCACTGTGTGGGCGAAACGTTGTCAAAGGATCACATTATACTACATATGTGTTTATATTTCCATTGTGTCGGTATTTTATACCATTTATTTCCACCTGCCAGAGTGCCATCATCCAGGTACCAGATGGTGAACTCGCTACGTAGGCTGGAAGTTCTCTTACTGCCAAGCAGGAGAGAAGTGACCGAGTGGGTCACCCTGCTGAACACCCTCTGATGAGAGAATTTCATGTTCTCCAAACAAAAGAATTGAGGGTTTGCTGTAGCCAGCGGAAATGAAGGGAAAAGACTGGGGAACCGATCCCGAACGGCCGGTAAGACATCTCTCTTCACCATATTATATATATATATATATATATATATATATATATATATATATATATATATATATATATATATATATATATATATATATATATATATATAAAATGTGTGTGTGTGTGTGTGTGTGTGTGTCGTGCCGAATAGGTAAAATTTGTCAGTTAGCAAGAACTCGTTTTAAATAAAGTCTTTTCAAAAATTTCCTCTTATACGTTTAAAGATATATTTTTTTTCATTTATGTTAATGTAAAAATTAATAATTTTGTACCAATAGAACCTTAGAAAATCTACCTAACTTTATTATAACAAGAGCAATTTAATTTAGCCTAATGCAGTTAAATATGTTTTAGATAAGTTTACAATAATTTAATAATAAACAAACACAATGAAATATATTTTTTGTTAGGTTCAGAATGATTTTTGCGAAATTACTGCATACACAAATTTTCGGTTGCTCTATTCGGCAAGAAGAGCGTTGCTATTTAAGCCAAAATCGCAAGTTTTACTTATTCAGCACTATATAACATGTGTGTGTGTGTGTGTGTATGTATGTATGTATGAACTTTTTTGGGTTACCTTTGTTTGTATATAGTTTATAGAAGTGTAACAGGTCCCAAGGATATGTTGGATCCTTGTAAGAAAACCTCAGGTTATTTAAGTACTTGCTTTGAATTCCTTTCATTCTTTAGATCATAAAATATCCTTAGCAGAGAGGAAATATTATCTTTAAGGAACTTGAGTCTAGAGGTGACCAAAGACCTTCCCCATCATGATAAATGTCTAATTTATCAACGTGTCGGTTCTCTGAACCATTCATCTACCTTCCCATCATAGTTACCTGTCCAGGGTAATGGTGACTATTATGAATGCTTATAAAACGACTTTCTGTTAGCTTGAAAAACTAAATTTACTCCCATTATATTTAAGTTGTTGCTGGGCATTTCAAAGTATGAGGATAAAATTAATAGAATCTTAAGGAAATTTGCATCTAATTAATGCCTTGACTGTGGATATTTATTCTGAAGTGCAGGTTATTGGTACGAAACTGAGAATTATCTGTGGTTTGTCTAAAGTTCGCAAAGTTCATTGTCCTTATCAACGTCTTTTTTTATTTTCTATTGACACTTTTTATTATGAGTTAGTTAAATTTCTAACCCCAGTTCTTCCTTTTATTACTACTATGTTTACTTGTGAAGATATTTTCTCTTTTGTGAAAGAGATTTCAAACCTGAAACTTTAGAACTTCTTATGGCTAGTTTTGATATTAAATAACATTAAAAATATTGCTTTTGAAACTATAAACATATGTTACCAGGAACTGTTTAACTCCTTCGACCAGGTATGTGGTTTTAATTCCACTCATATGAGACCAGTGTTGAATTTTACTGTCAGAGATTACTTATTCCTGTCTAATAATCAGGCACTGAAGCAGCATTATGGTACTGGGATGGGAAACCCTCTAGACCACTCTTTCAGTAATATATTTTTATGTTTTCATGAAGGAAAGTGGCTAGACGATTGTCCATTAGGTTTTCAATCATTTTCTTGTAGTAGGTTTGTTGACGATGCATTTTTTTATTTTCAAGACTCCAGATAAAATTCCTTCATTTTTTTGACTATTTGAGCTCATAGAGCTTTAATATTGAGGTTACTTTAAAACCAAAAGTAAACAAAACTGTCTTATTTATGGAGGTTAGCAGTGAGAGAACCATTGGTTCGTTTTGTTCTCAGGTTTGTCGTAAACCAAGTTATACTGGACTGAGCAATATATTTTCGTATTTTATTACTACTAATTACAAAGTAACTTGGAGTTTACGCTGACGTTTTTTGCTTTCCACATTTGTTCTGATTATTTAAAACTATATTTATAGTTAGATCTATTCTAAAAATGGTTTCCCCATGAAGTTTATAAATACCTACGTTGATAAAACTCTTAAGTCACAAGTCCATCGTAGTTGGTGTTGTACATGGGAAAAAAATATTTTCCAGTCACTTCCTTTGGTGAATAAATCATTTGAGTTACGTAAGAGAGACTAATTTATTCCGTAGATTTTATCTTCAGAATCTTCAAAGTTAAGGAACACATTCCAATAAACCTTGAGTCTTCTGCTGCATTTAAATATACGAGTGAGTGTTGTAAGGTCTCAGGTATAGTAAGACAGCGGGATTTAAATACCAGCTTTAGTGGACGACAAGACATACCAAGCTAAACGAACCTTCCAGATTACTAAACCACCATTTAGTACCCTTATGGAAGACCCACATACCTTTGATCACCCTACTGTTGACCTCGGGTTTATGGTTTTAACTCGTAGTCAGACACTGACCTTATGGAGACACTGTAGAGGCACTTCCACAGTTATTATTATTATTATTAAAGATTCGCCGGTATTCTCCCGGCCCGGGCCTTTTCCAAGTGGTGGCCCGGCTTTGGCTCCCTCTTTAGGGAGTGTCTGAGATCTAATTCTCCCATGGGAGGAGACACAATTACCTCCTCATCTTTGGGACCAACTGTCCCCAGGCCTAGCCACAAGCTAAGCCTCTCTGGTCTGCCATCCCCGCCCCAAAGGGCCTAATGGGAATGACAGTCTTGTGAGCTGTAAGCTCGGGCTCAAGCACCTACCCTACCCTAGAAGGGTTAGTCATGGTGTCGATCACCTACACAAACCTAGTGTTGGAATGGAAGTTTATTTCAGTTATTATTATGCTTCAACCTACGTACGTTACGTTATCAGGCTGTCTTGTTATTTTTTACTACTGTGTTTAATGTAATTTCTAGTTATTATTTAACTTTTATTATTTTATATTAAGATTGTTTATCATCTAGCTGTTTTCTTGGAATGTTTTTGTAAGTTTATTTTATTTCATAGTTTAATCTTAAATGTAAATTTGTCTGTACCTGCTTTAAGTGTTGAGATTGTTTCAGATCTTTTGATATTTCTGTCAGTCATTGTATTAACCTTTTGTTTTTTAAATGGACTGTTATTCAGATACTCTTTTCAGTTTGACATATTCTGAGGATACTATAAGTTACTGCGAAATATTAGTTACTTATAATAAAGTTTGTCTTTATGCTATTGTCGAGCTTCCTTCAGTGTATATGTGTATGTATATATATAGGGAGGTACCACCTCTGGAACTGGACTGGGGACCCTCATCCTTAGAGAAGAGAATAAACTTGCTTCAGGGAAAACTCAAAGTTCTCCCTGGAGCTGTTTGAATATTTTCTCCTCCTATCACCCCCTATATTCTATACTCTATGTGAACTTTATAGACAAAATATATTGACAAAAAATTACAAACATGAATACATTGGTACAGTATATCAAAGATTTTGAATCTCCAGCTCCTCCGAAGCCGGACGTGAGCCCGGTATGCTGCAAGCATTTCCCCTCTGGATGGCCACGCTGAAGCGCTGGAGTGTGAAAGTGGCTGCCCTTGGGTTCCTAGTGGTGTCGATGAGTCTGGAACCCAGTTCTTCAAGGAAACGTGTGGCGTTTTTTCAACATGATCCTAAGGTCTCTGCTCTCACTGGTACAAATTTATACTGTTGGCTTATGTCTCTATACTTGTCGATCTTGTACTCCTCCCTGTGGTCAGCAACTTCTCCCTATCGCCCAACGCTGTGATGGTTGTAGGTGTCAGCCAGCGTCGACACGTAGGTATAGTTCCATGCAAAGAGCATTCCCTTCTTCCAAGGATAGATGGTGATCCCGTTTGGGCAGTTTGCGGGGTTGTGGGTATTATTGACTGCTAGTGATCGGAGCTCTCTCCTGGATGGGCATCCAGCTGTAGCAAGGTTTCTCTTTATGATGTCGTTGACTTCATTGTGTCTTGCGTGCTAGTCCTCGGTTTTGGAGCAGTTAAAATCATGTAGACCATATTGGTTGGCTTGCGCATCGCCGCAAATACGCGTATATTCCGAGTAAAATGGGGCAGCAAGGCGGAGAGCCGTTGCAATACGGAGGGTCTTAGGGTTGAGGCATGTTCCCATTGCTGGAATGGGAACATATTTGGTGGAAATCCCAAGAGTGATTTGCGCTCACAGCTTGAAGATGGGAAGTCTCCAAGCCGTGGTAAATATAATCGGTGTTAAAATATAAATGAGCAAGTTACCAAGCTTAACAGTTAATTTACATAAAGTAAATCACAGAATTAAAACGAAACTACAATACACAGCTCTTACCTAACTTAACTATCGTAACCTATCTATTTAATCTTACTCATAAACATTAAAACTGGCGAATGAACGGCTGTATGAATGTATATATACTGGGATTCAGTGACGAAGAAGTGGTATCTTGTGATGCTGAGGCAGAACTGTGATATTCTAAGAAGTAAGAAGGTGATTGTTTAAGTCACAGTGATCTCAGACAGGATCTCAGACAGCGGAGTGACAGAGAACTTAGAAACGTCAGTACAGACACTGACATGTTTTAGGATGTGTTTAAAGAGCGATGAAGTACTCCCAACCTAACAAGTATCACAGCTCTATCACTTAATTAAACACCTAAACAACATTGAACCTCAAGGTCACAAGTCATAAGACCGACATTCGTAAGAAAGTATGCCCGTGTATTTTGTTGATTGTTGATCCAAAACTGAGAGTTAATCTGTGGAAACGAGTTGTTTCATTTAAAAATTCAGGGGACCTTGTTACGTTAACCTAGTTTTCGATTTATAGAAGGATCTGCAAAGTTGATTCAGTGGTCAAACTGTAGAGGTACTCAGCAGGACATTAGTATAAAGACTCATTTGCAACACTTGGAGAATTTACTGCCGAAATGTTTCGTCTGTTCAACGGACTTCCTCCCCCGGATACATGTGAATAAAGAGCTGGAAGAAGTAATATTATTGTATGTACGTTATCTCAGTGGTTAGAGTGTAACAGAAATGTACATTAGAACTCCAGAACGATGATTCAGTGGTCGCTGATACGGATAATGAGCTTCAGTAAAGAACTGCTTCTGTCGACGACACTGTTATATGTGAATATAGAATGTGTTGAACCTGTCTACCTAAGGTTAACAAAATATGTAGATGATGTACTTACAAGTCACCTTAAATATATAAGTCACTATAGAGCCGCGAATCTCTGAGCTAACATATTGCTAGACTTAACAGCTAAAAATTCCTAACGCAAAACGCCAGAAGAACATTCTACCCCAACTTATATGTGAAGCTCATTTTTATTGTTCCCATACTGCACAAGAAAGATAAACTGGAGAGGAGGTAGATAAGAGCGTCGAGGCTATATACTTGCATTAAAAAATAAACCGTAAGAAAGATTCAAAGCGCTGAATGTATTTTTTTGTTAAAGAGGACACGGAAACCTGTCAAGCCTTGAAATTATTAAACAATCTGATACCTTCATAATATTGAACAATATTAAGATATTAAGCAATTTGTTCAATTGCTGAACAATGTTGTAAGATAATGAACTTTCTGACATAATAAAACAAGACTTGTTGGAAGTGAGTCAGAGACAAGAAAATAACTGAAACTCACAGGTAGACTGTAGCTGAAGACTGATAGATTATTTTGCCTACAGAATCACTGAACACTGGAATACTGCTGTCTAATGTCTCAGTGTCCTCATGTGTCAGTGTCCTGTGTCAGTGTCCTGTGTCAATGTCAGTGTCTTGTGTCAGTTTCTTCATGTGTTCTTTACATGCTTGGCTAGATGTGGGTTCCAAACTGGTGCTGCATATTCCAATATAGGCCTGACGTACACGGTGTACAGGGTCCTGAACAAATCCTTATTGAGATGTCGGAATGCTGTTCTTCGATTTACTAGGCACTGGTATGCTGAAGCAGTTATTTTGATGATGTGCGCTCAGATGTGCCTGTTGTTATATTCACCCCAAGATCGTTTTCCTTGAGTGAGGTTTGTAGTCTCTGGCCCCCTAGACTGTACTCCGTCTTCTTTGCCCTTCCCCAATCTTCGTGACTTTGCACTTGGTGGGGTTGAACTCCAGGAGCCAGTTTCTAGACCAGGCCTGCAGCTTGTCCAGATCCCTTTGTAGTTCTGCCTGGTCCTCGTCCAATTGAATTCTTCTCATCAACTTCACATCATCTGCAAACAGGGACACTTCTGAGTCTTTTCCTTTCGTCATGTTCTTCACATATACCAGAAACAGCACTGGTCCTAGGACTGACCCCTATGGAACCCCGCTGGTCACAAGCGCCCACTCTGACACCTCATCACGTACCATGATGATGTCTTCCCGACAGGTATTCCCTGATCCATTGTAGTGCCTTCCCTGTTATACCTGCCTGGTCCTCCAGCTTTTGCACTAATCTCTTGTGTGGAGCTGTCAAAATCCTTCTTGCAGTCCAACAAAATGCAATCTACCCACCCCTCTCTCTCTTTTCTTACTGTCACTCTGTCATAGAACTCCAGTAGGTTTGTGACACAGGATTTCCCCTCCCAGACACCGTACTGAATGCCGTTGATAAGCTCATTCTTTTCTAGGTGCTCCACCACTCTTCTGATAATCTTCTTCACGACTTTGCATACTATACATGTCAGTGACACTGTAGTTTAATGCTTCGTATCTGTCTCCTTTTTTAAAAATTGGGACTACATTTGCTGTCTTCCATACCTCAGGTAATCTCCCTGTTTCGATAGATGTGTTGAAGATTGTTGTTAGGGGTACACGTAGCACCTCTGCTCCCTCTCTCAGAACCCATGGAGAGATGTAATCCGACCCCATCGCCTTTGAGGTATCTAGCTCGTTTAGCAGCCTCTTCACTTCTTCCTCGGTTGTATGTATTGTGTCCAACACTTGATGGTGTACCCCACCTCTCAGTCTTTCTGAAGTCCCTGATTACCTGGTCCTTCACTGTTGTTATCCTCCTGATGTGGCTGTACTACAGCGTCGGGTCAGATTTGGTTTTCGCTGCTATGTCATTATCGTATTGACCCTGGGCCTCTCTTCTTACTTGTGCATATTCATTTATGTGTGTGTGTGTGTGTGTGTGTGTGTGTGTGTGTGTGTGTGTGTGTGCGTATCCTTTGGTCAGTATTATACAGCCCATTCTCAGATTTCGTTGCTGTGCAGTAACTTGAGAAAGGCTCTTCTGATAGGCTTCAAACTTTCAACACTGGTGTAGTCTACTTACAAGACGTTCGGGATTGTTACTGGAATGTCTTAATGCCAATTTGCTATTTTAATTTATAAAAAGATTGTGGTATTTCTCTCTCTCGAAGTATCTTCACTCTGCCTCTCTTTTTTAGTCTCTGTTGGTGTAAATTTGTTAACGCATTAACGTAGACAAAAAAAAAAAAAAACTTTGAATCATCAGATTTTGTGGAATAACTAACGAACACATTTTTCAGTGGTGGCAAAAATCAAGCTAATGTACAAATGCTATTTTTACATATGTAGACATTTCAAATTTATTGTTACGGGATATCATAGGAAGACTTATTTCTAAATAAGGATATTTGTCATTTGCAGAACATCTAATTAAATAAAAATGGATATTTCAAACTTGCGCATAACCTAGTGCTCATCGATATTGTAAATTATTGTTGAAGTAAATGTAAGTGCATAAATAAACTGAGTTTCATATATAAGGAAAGTTTGGTATATAACAGAAAGAAATATATTTCGCTTATGCTATATGCCGTTATCTTTATATGATGTATCAGTGTTGTCTGATGTGGCAACTAAAAGTGGAAGTCTGCTCCGTTTTGTGGAAACTTGCCTTGAAATGTTCCAATATTTAAATTATTCGTGTGCCAAGATTCAAAGGCAAGGAAACAAATATTCTGCTTTGTAATCAGATGACATAGTTGGCGTGTTAGCTGATCAGTGCAGCAGATGTTGTACATGTGTTCTCAAACATTACAGCTGACCACCCAGATGTTTCGATTACATCAGCAACTTTGTACACATCTGGGAAGGCTTGTTACTGGTCCTCAGTTGGGTTTTTGATAAGTATGTCATTTTCTCTGGCAGGAATTATGAAAGAATTTTTTACTGTTTAAAGCATCCCAAGATGTGAGATATGAAAAAAAAGGTATAGCTATGCTAGGTAGGTCTAATTTGTATGTAACCACATCCTCTCACATACCCAAAGTTGTCGATTCAAGTGACGCTACTTGGGAGTTTATTACACCCATCTACAACTCTTTCGTCAATCCAGTACTTCTCTATATCCATTCTAAATCAAAATTTACTCAATTTAAATCCATTGTTAAGAGTCTTGTCTTCGTTAGATATTCTCACAGCGTTATTTATTCCTATTGCTTCTTTCCGTTTACCATTTGTACACTTTCAGTCATGTCTCCCCAAATTCCACGTCTTTCCAGTGACTGTCAAGTCACTTCCTTCAACCAGTAATCATAGGCAAGGTTACTGACACAAGTGATAAACTTCTTCATCTTTCTCTGTATATTTTCCAGAGTATTTATGTCCATTCTGTAATATGGAGGCCAGAACTGATTTGCATTATGTAAATGATTCCTTACCGCATATATGCAACGTTGAAGTATAACTTTATTTATATCTCTTGATATGAAAGCAAGAATTATATTAGCCTTTTTGAGAATACTTATGCACTGCTTTCCTGCCTTTAAATTTCTGTTGATCAGAACTCTCAAATTCTTTATGCATTCAGTCTAAGTTCTACACTATTTTACTTATGTGTGTCATATTTATTCTCTTTTTCTAAGATTATAACCATATATTTGTCTACATTGAACTTTATCTGCTTGCTATTTTTCTAAGCACAGCATTGGCAAATTTGCTTATATCGTTATTTATTCTCTCATTTAAGTCACGTTTGTAGTTTGGGAACAACAAGCGTCCCAAAACTGACCCCTGTGGCTCACCATTGCAAAGATTCCACATTCTTATCTCTGTGTTGCCTATTGGTCACCCATACCTCGAGCCGACAAAGGTTTTTCTCTTTTCATATATCATGTGCCCCTTATTTAAGTCAATATATACAAAATTGTGTTCTTCATCTTGGTCTGTAGCCTCAAATACCTTTGAGAAAAAATAATTTTGTAAGACAAGAATGCCTCATTGTTAAACTGTGACGAGATTCATTAATCAAATTATATCTTGCAGTTAATGATTCCATCATCTTTTCCATGGTCGAAATTAGGCTGGCTGGTCTGTAATTTGAAGCTAAAGATCTATCTCCTACTTTTCCATTTTCTACTTATTTGGTACGATAGCCACTTGCAATAATATGTGGAAGAGACTAAGCTGGTGGTCAGCTAGGATCCTCCTCACATTCTTTTAGATCCTTGAAAGCAGCTGGGCAGGGCCCGGTAACTTATTTCAGTCTATCCAGTTGTTTGAGGACCTTGTCAGTAGTGATGGTGATCTGAAACTCTGGGTTGAATTTGATTCCCTCGTAACCATGATTAAATATTCTCTATTGGCTTTCCTTATTTTTTTGACTTCTCATTAATAATGAATTTATTGGTCAATTAAGTGACACTCTCCTCTTTTGATTTACGTGTCTGTTGTTTGTCCATTTAATGATCATCTATGTAGGATCTAATTAGAGATATATATAAGACTTGGTCAGCTTGTACAACGACTTGAATAAAGTCACATTGGCAACCAACACTACAGTCTATCAGCCTTCCCTTATTATAATCCCTGTAATATATTTTTTTGCAAGTTAGAGAGCAGCTTCCAGATGAAAACATTATTCTGATTCAAAGTTAACAGCACTAACAGCTTTATAAAAGTTAGTGTTATCAGTGAACCTGCGCTGTAACTCATTAAGCAAAACAGCAGTTCATTGACAATCTTGAAGAGCGATGCTGGAATTGTTCATCATCATCTCGCGCGTGTTACCGATCTTGGCAGTGCTGCCATCTGGCCTTACATTCTGACGATGAATCTTTTGTTTGAAGGTTCACGTACATGTTTAGCTTCACTGTAATGTATCTTAACATTTCTGTAAATTCCCATTGGGGAAAACGTTTCCAGGGGGTGCGCCCCCTCTCCCCTAACTTCCCATTGGTTGCCTGCCTGACCTCATGCGATTGCATATAAACTTTCATATAAGATTTAATATTATAGTTGGCGTTGGAGAATCGTCTATAACTTTATATTATTCTGGGTCACTCAGAAATTTTACTCACAAGCTGAAAATTTTAAGAAACCTTAAAAAAAAATTCACACCCACACTATGTTAATTTTTGCTGGATTTTCGTCCAAAAGATATTAATTTTTATACCTAAAAACCTACAGTATATATTAAATATTTGGCTGAAGGAGAAGTGTTGATGTTGCAGGTTTTAAACTGTAGTGTAGGCGTGTCTCTAGCAAGATAATAATGGAGTAAGTGATGTTAAAACTGTTTCTTCTTTTTCGGGTCACTCTGCCTTGGTGGGAAGCGGCCGATGTGATAATAAAAAACAGTAAAAAAATACATTTTTTCACAATGTTTTGGTCCACTATGTCTTTAAACAGTGTGACTTTTAATGAGTTTAGTCCACTGGCTTCCGTGATATGAACGGGTAAACAACTCTGAAAACTTATTTCTGTGTTCGAGGTGTTGGATGAAACTCCATGGGAACCTCACACCGAGTATCACACAGTACTGTCTTGTAGCATTTTGCACAGAAATATGAGATTGCAATCATTGACACTTGCACGCGTATGCTGTTCATACGTATGGGTGTGTGTAATCTCACATGCATACATACATGCAATTATACACATACATACATACACACACATACACACACACACACACACACACACACACACACACACACACACACACATCCAGTAGCGATCAGTGAAGAGGCGGGGCCAGGAGCTGAGTCTCGACCCCTGCAACCACAATTAGGTGAGTACAATTAGGTGAGTACACATGGTAACGACACATAAAATACTGCGCGGAATAGACGAGGTGGACAAAGACGGGATGTTCCACAGATGAGACACAGACACAAGAGGTCACAATTGGAAGTTGAAGACTCAGATGAATCAAAGGGATGTTAGGAAGTATTTCTTCAGTCATAGAGTAGTCAAGCCGTGGAATAGCCTAGAAAGTGAAGTAGTGGAGGCGGGAACCATACATAGTTTTAAGGTGAGGTATGATAAAGCTCATGGAGCAGGGAGAGAGAGGACCTAGTAGCAATCAGTGAAGAGGCGGGGCCAGGAGCTGTGAATCGACCCCTGCAACCACAAATAGGTGAGTACACACACGCACACACACACACACACACACACACACACACACACACACACACACACACACATAACTGCTGCAGCATACGGGACCCTAGCAAACCTATGAATAGCATTCCGACATCTCAATAAGGAATCGTTCAGAACCCTGTACACTGTGTACGTTAGGCCTGTATTGGAGTATGCAGCACCAGTTTCAACCCGCATCTGGCCAAGCACGTAAGGAAACTGGACTTGTCCCGGAGCTTAGGGGCATGTCCTACAAGGAGAGGTTAAGATTAAGATAAGATAAGATTTCGTTCGGATTTTTAACCCCGGAGGGTTAGCCACCCAGGATAACCCAAGAAAGTCAGTGCGTCATCGAGGACTGTCTAACTTATTTCCATTGGGGTCCTTAATCTTGTCCCCCAGGATGCGACCCACGCAAGTCGACTAACACCCAGGTACCTATTTGCTGCTAGGTGAACAGGACAACAGGTGTAAGGAAACGTGTCGAAATGTTTCCACCCGCCGGGAATCGAACCCGGGCCCTCCGTGTGTGAAGCGGGAGCTTTAGCCACCAGGCCACCGGGCCACGACTTGACTACACTGGAGGACAGGAGAGATAGGGGGATATGATAACGACATATAAAATACTGAGAGGAAAACGACAAGGTGGACAGAGACAGGATGTTCCAGAGATGGGACACAGCAACAAGGGTTACAGTTGAAAGTTGAAGACTCGAATCACATGGATGTTAGGAAGTATTTCTTCAGTCATAGAGTTGTCAGGAAGTGGAATAGTTTTGGAAGTGATGTAGTGGAGGCAGGATCCATACATAATTTTAAGAATGTATATATATATATATATATATATATATATATATATATATATACAAAACAACCACTATGAAAGAGTAGTGAAATTCCAAGCGCTTTCGTGACTACTCACATTGTCAAGGAACTATGAAAGTAATACATCAAAGGAAGGCAATTAAAAGGGCTTAGATTACACCTCACAGTCAACCCCCACAACAAAGTAACACCTGACGCGTGGCAATACCGGACTCATAAGAATAGAGGAACACTGCAGTAGGTCCGCTGGTCCAACTAGACAGGTCATCACGACATCCCACTAACAAAATATTTTACCCAAGAAATAAGGTTTATTATTTGTCCAATGTATTATTAAAATCTAACCAAATTTTATTAATTATAAATGAGTCTAATTTATATAAACCTAAGGAAATATTCATATTATTTTCAAAACTGCTTTTTATGAAACAAAATTCAATTATATTTCTGTCAACCATGGACTTGCTTGATACAACTTTCTCAACTTTTTGAAAATCAGTTGGATGGTTAAAATCTCTCACATGAATAAATAGAGCATTGGAATCTTGTCCAGTTCTAATGCTATATTTATGTTGTTTTAATCTAAGTTCGAGATTTTTACCAGTTTGACCGTAATAAACTTTATCGCAAATTTTACAAGGAATCTTATAGACACATCCATCAGCATTTTGGGGGGAATTCATTATCAAAAGTTTTTTTTACTGTATCAAGATTTTTAAATACAACTTTAGTATTAAAAGTCTTAAAAAGAGAAGGCATATCAACCAAGTTTTCATGGTAAGGGAGAACCAACATATTTTTAGTTGAATAAGGTTGGTTGTCCCTTTTTGGGTTGTAAAAAGTATTTCTAGCAATTTTAAATGATTTATCAATTACATTTCTCGGGTATTTCAGATCAATGACTATTTCATAAATTTTGGATATTTCTTCATCTATGAACTCTGGACTACAAATACGTAAACCTCTCAAAAACATTGTATTTGTAGTCTAAGGCCTACTTTTACTGGGAAATAATTTCCCTCTTTCCTACATACTCTAACTTGAGCCTCACTATCCTCGTAAAAACTCTTCACTGCTTTCAGTAACCTACCTCCTACACCATACACCTGCAACATCTGCCACATTGCCCGCCTATCTACCCTGTCATACGCCTTTTCCAAATCCATAAATGCCACAAAGACCTCTTTAGCCTTATCCAAATACTGCTCACTTATATGTTTCACTGTAAACACCTGGTCCACACACCCCCTACCTTTCCTAAAGCATCCTTGTTCATCTGCTATCCTATTCTCCGTCTTACTCTTAATTCTTTCAATAATAACTCTACCATACACTTTACCACGTATACTCAACAGACTTATCCCCCTATAATTTTTGCACTCTCTTTTGTCCCCTTTGCCTTTATACAAAGGAACTATGCATGCTCTCTGTCAATCCCTAGGTACCTTACCCTCTTCCATACATTTATTAAATAATTGCACCAACCACTCCAAAACTATATCCCCACCTGCTTTTAACATTTCTATCTTTATCCCATCAATCCCGGCTGCCTTACCCCCTTTCATTTTACCTACTGCCTCACGAACTTCCCCCACACTCACAACTGGCTCTTCCTCACTCCTACAAGATGTTATTCCTCCTTGCCCTATACACGAAATCACAGCTTCCCTATCTTCAACAACATTTAACAGTTCCTCAAAATATTCCCTCCATCTTCCCAATACCTCTAACTCTCCATTTAATAACTCTCCTCTCCTATTTTTAACTGACAAATCCATTTGTTCTCTAGGCTTTCTTAACTTGTTAATCTCACTCCAAAACTTTTTCTTATTTTCAACAAAATTTGTTGATAACATCTCACCCACTCTCTCATTTGCTCTCTTTTTACATTGCTTCACCACTTCATATATATATATATATATATATATATATATATATATATATATATATATATATATATATATATATATATATATATATATATATATATATATATATATAATATATATATATATATATAATATGTATATATATATATATACCTCTATAAAATGCAAAAATCGCGAACAAACGATACAAGATGCAAAACAACATTCATGTCATTGAAAAAATATGTCTATCCAATATATCCAAGGGAGATCGTACTATTCGGCAAGATCGACGTATTAGGCTCGATATATATATATATATATATATATATATATATATATATATATATATATATATATATATATATATATATATATATATATATATATATATATATATATATATATATATATATATATATATATATATATATATATATATATATATATATATATATATATATGTCGGGCCGAATAGGCAGAACTTGCGATCTTGGCTTAAATAGCAACGCTCATCTTGCCATATAGGACAAGTGAAAATTTGTGTATGCAATAATTTCGCCAAAATCATTCTGAACCTAACAAAAAAAATATATTTGATTGTGTTCGTTTAGTACTAAATTAGTGTAAACGTATTCAATATATATTTTGTTGGGTTAGACTAAAATAAATTGTTCGTGTTATAATAAGGTTAGGTAAGTTTTCTAAGATTCTTTTGGTGCAAAATTAAAAAAAATTACATTAACATTAATGAAAAAAATATATCTTTAAACATATAAGAGAAAATTTCAGAAACGACTTAATTTTAAATGAGTTCTTGCTAATTGACCAGTTTTACATATTCGGCACGATATATATATATATATATATATATATATATATATATATATATATATATATATATATATATATATATATACAAAACAACCACTCTGAAAGAATAGAGAAATTCTATTCTATTCTTTCAGAGTGGTTGTTTTGCATATTTTGAAATCACCTGTTTCTTATTGCATATATATATATATATATATATATATATATATATATATATATATATATATATATATATATATGCAATAAGAAACAGGTGATTTCAAAATATGCAAAACAACCACTCTGAAAGAATAGAATAGAATTTCTCTATTCTTTCAGAGTGGTTGTTTTGTATATATATATATATTATATATATATATATATAATATGTTTTGCCGAATAGGTAAAACTTGCGATTTTGGCTTAAATAGCAACGCTCTTCTTGCCGAACAAGGCAAGCGAAAATTTTTGTTTGCAATAATTTCACAAAAATCATTCTGAACCTAACTGAAAAAATATATTTCATTGTGTTTGTTTATTATTAAATTATTGTAAACTTATCTAAAATATATTTGGTTGCATTAAGCTAAATTAAATTGCGCTTGTTATAATAAGTTTAGTTAAGTTTTCTGAGGTTCTTTTGGTATAAAATTATTAATTTCTATATTAACATAATTGATAACAAATATATTTTTAAATTCAAACAATTCGTCCAGATGACACAGTAGTAACATCTACCGGCAGTCACAGGCACATCACACACCGCTGGTCTGGTATAATAAGTATCTTCAGAAGGAGACTTGAAGTGGTTGCGAGAATCATTTCTCCAACTTTTCGTTTTTTGTTTCGCTCATAACAAGAGAAAATTTCATTACTTCGGCGTCAAATTTATCTCACTTGTGTACGGTAACTAGGCCAAGATTTTAGGAACAATTGGAATGTACAGGTGACCCGTGACCAGACTTGTAGGATCTTTTCCCAGTATCCTGGAGTAGCATTGATAACCATGAAAGTTTAGTGTTTAGTTCTAAATTTTAAATTATAATGAAATTGTTTCTGAAGAATAAAAGTGAGAAATATGGAAAAACTCGCGTTTTTACAGCGTATTAAAATTTGTACGACTTTAGCGAACCGTCAAAAACTTGGTGTCAAAGCCTGGTATTGTAGGACAGTGTTCTCGTCTACCATAACTTACTGCAGGACGTTGTATAACTTTATAATGCCTTATCCGATCGGCTTCAATTTTTCAACCTTGGTAAACTATTAATTACTAGGTAAAAGTTAGTGGAACAACTGACAAATACAGTTGCTATCTGAAATTGGTTTATATGAGATAACCTTTGGAAACCACATCCGATCAGCTTCAAATTTTAAACACTCTTGTGTCCCGCTTAGAAAAAGGTTGGTATTGTTAATGGTGGAGCCCTGGTGCAAGAGACGGGTTGATTGCCCAAGGAACTGGACTAATTCTCCCTTTGTTTGGATCGAATCTGAATGTCTTCCATTCCACAGGAGATGTGGCTCCTACGGGTTTAGTGGTGTTTTTACCCCTGCTTAAGATATAAAAGGTGTGAATAGCATCAATCTTTAATTGCGAATGCATAGTATGAAATATATTAAATCTTTCTTGGGTGACCCGTGGTAAAATCTCTCGCTTCACACGGTGAAGGATCTGGATTCGATTCCCGGCGAGGGTAGAAACATTGGACGTGTTTCCTTAGATATGTTGTCTATATTCACCCATCAGTAAAATGGGTGTTAGTGGACTGGTGTGGGTCGCATCCTGGGACAAAACTGACCTAATTTGCGGGAAATGCTCAGCATAACAAGCGGCTTGCTATATAGTAGTATGTCACTGATGTCAGCTACGACTGTATACTTTGTACATGTACTTAAATAAAAATATTTTTAGTTGTATTATTAATATTACTATTATTTTTATTATTTAATAGACTGTGAAGGTACGAATTTTGTTGGATTATGTGCAATAATTGAAGAATGCGTCGCCTGGTAGGCTTTAAACTTTTAATCCTAATTTATTTTCCTCAAAGGAAGCTTTCTCTTGATTTAAAGTTGTGTAAGTTTCAATTAGTCAGTTTTATTAATCAAAATTGTTTCTGTGCAGCAACTGTAGACTGTCTCTTCTGATCAGAAGTAACTCACAATGTCTGACATCATTGGTTTATCGTAAGTTAAACCAACATTATGTACTTTTAAGTGTTTATAACATGTGTGCGCTTAAGATACTTATTAAAAAAATGTTTTATGTACTTAAAGCTTAAACAAAACTTCATTCATTCACTAATTCATTACTTAATTAAAAGCTGGTTAATGTAATTTAGAGAAAATATTGCCTAGGTTTTGACTGTGCTAGTCCCAGTTTGCGATTTTTTGGGAAAGATGATATTGGGAAAATTTAAATACTGCTCTTCATCTGATAATTTCTGATTGTCACATCCGATTACATTTAATCCTTCAACTTAATAATTCAATTTCTGAGTGACTTGTACCTTAAATTGATGGGGTTTTTTTGTCAGAAATAAAAAAAAAACATCAATTTGGGTTTTCTGAGGTAAGAAGAGAATGTCTTCCCGTTTAGCTACAATCTTGTGTTTCTTAATAAAAGCTTTATATTAGATTCTGGCTGTGTACAGTTGTTCTTATTTCCCATTTTTATTTCAGAAATTGTAATGTTAGTTTTGATATAAGACTTATGAATGTCTGTAATCCACTTCACATCCAGCAGACAGTGACGATGTGTCAAGTATACACCGTGTTGGTCAGTGACTATGTGTCAAGTATACACCGTGTTCGTCAGTGACTATGTGTCAAGTATACACCGTGTTGGTCAGTGACCATGTGTCAAGTATACACCGTGTTGGTCAGTGACGATGTGTCAAGTATACACCGTGTTGGTCAGTGACGATGTGTCAAGTATACACCGTGTTGGTCAGTGACGATGTGTCAAGTATACACCGTGTTGGTCAGTGACAATGTGTCAAGTATACACCGTGTTGGTCAGTGACTATGTGTCAAGTATACACCGTGTTGGTCAGTGACAATGTGTCAAGTATACACCGTGTTGGTCAGTGACTATGTGTCAAGTATACACCGTGTTGGTCAGTGACAATGTGTCAAGTATACACCGTGTTGGTCAGTGACAATGTGTCAAGTATACACCGTGTTGGTCAGTGACTATGTGTCAAGTATACACCGTGTTGGTCAGTGACAATGTGTCAAGTATACACCGTGTTGGTCAGTGACAATGTGTCAAGTATACACCGTGTTGGTCAGTGACAATGTGTCAAGTATACACCGTGTTGGTCAGTGACTATGTGTCAAGTATACACCGTGTTGGTCAGTGACTATGTGTCAAGTATACACCGTGTTGGTCAGTGACAATGTGTCAAGTATACACCGTGTTGGTCAGTGACAATGTGTCAAGTATACACCGTGTTGGTCAGTGACAATGTGTCAAGTATACACCGTGTTGGTCAGTGACTATGTGTCAAGTATACACCGTGTTGGTCAGTGACAATGTGTCAAGTATACACCGTGTTGGTCAGTGACAATGTGTCAAGTATACACCGTGTTGGTCAGTGACAATGTGTCAAGTATACACCGTGTTGGTCAGTGACTATGTGTCAAGTATACACCGTGTTGGTCAGTGACTATGTGTCAAGTATACACCGTGTTGGTCAGTGACAATGTGTCAAGTATACACCGTGTTGGTCAGTGACAATGTGTCAAGTATACACCGTGTTGGTCAGTGACAATGTGTCAAGTATACACCGTGTTGGTCAGTGACAATGTGTCAAGTATACACCGTGTTGGTCAGTGACAATGTGTCAAGTATACACCGTGTTGGTCAGTGACTATGTGTCAAGTATACACCGTGTTGGTCAGTGACAATGTGTCAAGTATACACCGTGTTGGTCAGTGACAATGTGTCAAGTATACACCGTGTTGGTCAGTGACAATGTGTCAAGTATACACCGTGTTGGTCAGTGACTATGTGTCAAGTATACACCGTGTTGGTCAGTGACTATGTGTCAAGTATACACCGTGTTGGTCAGTGACAATGTGTCAAGTATACACCGTGTTGGTCAGTGACAATGTGTCAAGTATACACCGTGTTGGTCAGTGACAATGTGT
This sequence comes from Cherax quadricarinatus, assembly GCF_038502225.1. Classification (NCBI taxonomy): domain Eukaryota; kingdom Metazoa; phylum Arthropoda; class Malacostraca; order Decapoda; family Parastacidae; genus Cherax; species Cherax quadricarinatus. Next base: position 28,826,768 of record NC_091321.1, on the reverse strand, counting down.
CAAGTATACACCGTGTTGGTCAGTGACTATGTGTCAAGTATACACCGTGTTGGTCAGTGACAATGTGTCAAGTATACACCGTGTTGGTCAGTGACAATGTGTCAAGTATACACCGTGTTGGTCAGTGACAATGTGTCAAGTATACACCGTGTTGGTCAGTGACAATGTGTCAAGTATACACCGTGTTGGTCAGTGACCATGTGTCAAGTATACACCGTGTTGGTCAGTGACAATGTGTCAAGTATACACCGTGTTGGTCAGTGACAATGTGTCAAGTATACACCGTGTTGGTCAGTGACAATGTGTCAAGTATACACCGTGTTGGTCAGTGACAATGTGTCAAGTATACACCGTGTTGGTCAGTGACAATGTGTCAAGTATACACCGTGTTGGTCAGTGACAATGTGTCAAGTATACACCGTGTTGGTCAGTGACAATGTGTCAGATATGTTCAGCTGATGCTGGATGTTCTCGCTGGTTCCATCATGTAAGGTTCCTAGACTCTTCATGACCCCTACGGGACTGCGCTCACCTCCCGTCAAAACACTTGACCTAAGTTTCGTATTTACGTTATTTAGGATAAGTTAAGTTTGTTTAAGTTAGATGGTTGTCTGTAAACAACCATTACATAATTTTAACAATTACAAATAAATGAAATAAGATTTAAACGGCATAAAAAAGTGTGTATATACAGACGAGTGACACTGAGCGGACTCAATAACGTTTACCTTATTTAAAGTCAACGTCGCTTTTCTGTCTTTAGTCAAAGTAAAAAACCAACATTTACCTAGGAAGATGTGTTGAGGAGAGAATGAACCAGCAGACCAACTGTAGTTCTCTCTCTCTCTCTCTCTCTCTCTCTCTCTCTCTCTCTCTCTCTCTCTCTCGTGCTCTTGCTCTGCTACTTCTTGCATCTCATTTTATATATATCACGCCTTACCTTCTACTATATCATATTCCTAAAGGAGGTCAGTAGCCAGACCGAGAATTTTTTTTCCGGTATATTTTGCACTGTCATGTGGGTTATTCGAATAGTTTAACCCAAACAGACGTGTTTGGTGCCCGGGGTATGGGGTAACATCGTCTAACTTCGGCTAGGCGCCCATACTAATAAGAGGTTTGGCTCCGTGGTAAAGTACTATGGACTCTGATACAGAGTTTGCAGGTTCGAGTCCTGCTGTAGACGTATAAACAATCTTTATATATATATATATATATATATATATATATATATATATATATATATATATATATATATATATTTATATATATATATATATATATATATATATTATATATATATATATATGTGTGTGTGCGTGTGTGTGTGTGTATGTGTGTGTATGTGTGTGTGTTTGTGTGTATGTCGTGCCGAATAGGTAAAATTGGTCATTTAACAAGACTTCATTTAAAATTAAGTCCTTACTAAAATTTTCTCATTCATTTAAAAATATATATTTTTCATTTATGTTAATGTAAAAATTAGAAAAAAATACGAAAAGTACCTTAGAAAACTTGCCTAACCTTATTATAATAAGCGCAATTTAATTTAGCCTGATCTAACTAAATATATTTTAGATAAGTTTACAATAATTAGTAATGAACAAACAATAAAAAAAAAAATTTTTCGGTAGGTTAAGAATGATTTTTGAGAAATTATTGCATACACAAATTTTTGCTTGCCTTATTCGGCAAGAAAAACGTTGCTATTTAAGCCAAAAATTGCACACAACATATACATGATCACATAAAAATAATATATTACAGAATTTTAAAAGCTTCAATTTAATGGAAATTTTTTTTCGAGAGATGGGTTGCAGCAGTAAATCTATAGGCGCATATTATGGCCAATACTTCCTCTGGTTCAATAGTCTTCTGCCTTTTAAACTATTGTGACATCGTCGTTATGTTAATGTTATCTTTCTAGTATTTAAATCACTTCATTATGCCTTTGTTAAATATTTTAATGCGCTCTAAATGTTAAATAAACACGTGAAGTACAAACAGGCGGAACTTTGTCATTTCTCGACATTTTCCTGAAGTCGAGGGAGAAGTCTCAGGACGCCATTGTATCGTAAACCAACATTTACAGGATTGACCATTGTATCGTAAACCAACATTTACAGGATTGACCATTGTATCGTAAACCAACATTTACAGGATTGACCATTGTATCGTAAACCAACATTTACAGGATTGACCATTGTATCGTAAACCAACATTTACAGGATTGACCATTGTATCGTAAACCAACATTTACAGGATTGACCATTGTATCGTAAACCAGGACATTTACAGGATTGACCATTGTATCGTAAACCAACATTTACAGGATTGACCATTGTATCGTAAACCAACATTTACAGGATTGACCATTGTATCGTAAACCAACATTTACAGGATTGACCATTGTATCGTAAACCAACCAACATTTACAAACCAACATTTACAGGATTGACCATTGTATCGTAAACCAACATTTACAGGATTGACCATTGTATCGTAAACCAACATTTACAGGATTGACCATAAAAGTCTCGTTGTTTACATTTATCCAACATAAAGGAAGTATTATAACCGCATCAACTATTTGTGCTTTTCATATTTCTTCACAGTATTTTGGTCTTTATTTCGAATTTTGGATTTCTACAAAATAATATTTTTCTGAAAATACTTAGCAAGTGTTTTATAGATTCTTACATAGGTAAACAGATACGAAAATTGTTGTACCAATCTGTTCCAAAAAAAAAAAATACTAGTACCGGAGCAGTTCTTTATTTTCAAACAACTTTCACAAATAAAACTTTTCCTTAAAAAGCCGACAAATTTGTTAAATTTTTTATCTCCAGGTGAGAGAATTAGAGTCAAGTTTACAGATCATTGATATTATAATTCTTGAACTACAATCTTCTGTAGTTTACAAACATAATTGTATATATATGTCGTGCCGAATAGGTAAAACTGGTCAATTAGCAAGAACTCGTTTAAAATTAAGTCCTTTTTAAAAAATTTCTCTTATACGTTTAAAGATATATTTTTTCATTAATGTTAATGTAAAAATTTATAATTTTGCACCAAAAGTACCTTAGAAAACTTACCTAACCTTATTATAACAAGCGAAATTTATTTAAGCCTAATCCAACTAAATATATTTTAGATACTTTCACAATAATTTAATAAAAAACACAATGAAATATATTTTTTTCGTTAGGTTTAAAATGATTTTTGCGAAATTATTGCATAAACAAATTTTCGCTTGTCTTATATGGCAAGATGAGCGTTGCTATTTAAGCCAAGATCGCAAGTTCTGCCTATTCGGCACGACATATATATATATATATATATATATATATATATATATATATATATATATATATATATATACTATCAAACATGTGAATAAATGAAAGTAAAAGTATTCATCATTTAATTCTAAAAATAGTGTAAATGTTTCAAGCCAAAATATTTTTGGCTAATAGAGATGCTGTATTTTGATCAGGAGTGGAGTTGGAGTGGAATTAAAGTTGGTAATCCACAAGACAGTACACCACTGTATCGTAATACCAGTAAAATTAATTACCGCAACACTATCTTGCCCCACTGGCTCGAGAGTCGCGATTATAATAAGTGTGTTAAGTACGAACTTTAGTTTGTAAGTAATGTGTGACGAGTTGAAGAATCAGACTCTTGTGCGACATCTGGGTAACTTTATTGTAGACGTTTCGCCATCCAGTGGCTTTATGAATACAGAATCAAGAACGTAATTGGAAGACAGTAGAACTATATACAAAAGATGTGGTAATCAATCCCTCAGTCTTGTTGTTGGTGAAGATCATCACTGACATGCACGACTACGGTGATCTTCATCAACTCCAAGACTGAGGGACTGATTACCTCATCTTTTGTATATATTTTGTATATAGTCTTCCAATTATGTTCTTGAAATTGTATTGATAAAGCCACTGGATGGCGAAACGTCTACAGTAAAGATACCCAGATGTTGCACATGTGTCTAATTCTTCATCTTGTCGGTATTGTTCACCACAAATGTGTAGTATTTGGCAAGTTCAAACTAGCACCACCTGAACAGCCCTTGCACCCTCAGGGTAACGCTTACACCAGCACCTGGACACCAGATGGTGTTAAGTGTTGACCAGGGATAAGTGTTATACACCACGAGAATAACACTTACACTACCAGGGGTCCCTGATTCCTAAAGGAAAGCCGGAGACCAGACCGGTGGTAGACCAGACCTGTCTGGTCTGACGCAGTCTGTAGTATAAACCTCAGCCTGGTAGATCAGGACCTGACTTGAGGAGTTTATTAAGTTCACCCTTGAAAATAACTAAGTGTCCCTTGGTATTGCCGTCTATATATAGAAAGTAAGTAAGTTTATTCAGGTATACACAAATACAGTTGGTTTAGAAAGACACGTAAGCAAACACTATGACATATTTATTAGAAAACGTTTCGGTCCTGGGACCTTGATCACTTCTAACATACATGTATGTATAATGTTCGCCAAGACCGTAGTCCTGGCACGGGTCCCAATCTTGCGATGACCCGTCTCTGGCTCCCGATGGAGAAAGGTTTCCGCAATGATGCGACGCATGCCGCTCAAGCGCCCCTCTGGTCAGTTCAACTGGTGCATCTCATAAGCGACACCATATGTAACTATGGACACTAGCGAGGAGGAGGATATGTCATTATCACAGGTAACAGCTTGTCTGGTTCGTTGACCCCATGGTACACTAGTGTGGCCGCAGTCATCTCTGGGTCCTCTTCGGGAGGGAATATCACCCCTAGTTGCCTGCGGAGTGTCTCAGTAGCTTCGCACTCTAGAAGATAGTGTGTTAGGGGCCGCTGGACAACGTGCTGACAGTACTGGCACATCTCCTCCTCAGCCTTGTCTACAATCATCTTGGCTGTGGGAAAGCCCAAACGAAGCCGATGGATGGCGGTACACTGCGCTCTGGACCAGCTTCTATCATATGGAGGGGGGTTCTCCCTGAGTCGCTGTTGGGTACCACTGTTGAGATGGGGTATCACCTAAGACCTCCCCCCATAAGTTTCGTGGCTCTGGCAGCCACCAGTTTGGTCTGTCGTAGGCTGATTGGGACAGTAATCCCAACATGTGGATATTATTATTATTATAATCAAGGGGGAAGCGCTAAACCCGGAGGATTATACAGCGCCTGGGGGGGGATGTGGAAGGCATTCAGGCTTAATTCGGGGAACTGGAGCACAGATCCAATTCCCTAAATCAAGAGCCCCTCGCCAACATCAAGGAACCTTCCTTGAGGGGAACATGTGGATAGTCTGTTGCTGCCTTGGCTGCATCATCTGCCGCCTCATTTTCCCGGATGCCAGCATGGCTGGGGATCCAGTTCAATGTCGATCTATTACCCTGAACTTCTAAGGCTGTCATTATGCTCAGGATCGATGTGATGAGGTGAACATTATCCTGTGGTTGAGGATGGGAGAGGGCATTGATTGCAGAGGTGGAATCAACATGTATGACAGGTCGGAGTCGATGTCGTAGGGCATGTGACAATGCCTGCTGAATCGCCACCAGCTCAGCTTGAAGGATCGTACAGTGGTCAGGGAGTCGCCAGCAGTCGCCAGAGGTAGAAAGGCATTATATATATAGGGGGAGAGTGAGGTGTGACGCACGTGACCTGAGGTGCGTCACACCTCACTCTCCGCCTATATATATAATGCCTTTCTACCTCTGTATGTTAGAAGTGATCAAGGTCCCAGGACCGAAACGTTTTCTAATAAATATGTCATAGTGCTTACTTACGTGTCTTTCTAAACCAACTTGTCGGTATTTATTACCAAGGTTTATACCACAAATACAGTTACATAGAATTATCATACATAGCAGCATATGTGTAGAGAACCTGGGATAACCCAAAAAAGTCAGTGACTTATTTCCATTGATGGTCAATTGTTGTGTTATCTTTCTGGCGCACTTGCTTTTCACTGGCAGATTTTTGCACCGTCTGCCGAGGCTCTTGGTTTCGAAGAGAGTAATTTAAGAACATAAGAAAGGAGAAGCACTGCAGCAGGGCTACTGGTCTATGCTAGGCAGGTCCAAGTCCCCTACTGCCTTAAGCTACTGACCGAAGCCCAAAGCTACTGGCGAATCTACTGTGTGTAGACTCGAGACTAGTCTCTAGGATTTTAAAAGTGTGAGTTATGACATATTTTCCTCGCTTACATTCCAAGGAGTACAGGGAGCGACTACAAGCGCTCCCGGTAATTTAGGTGCTGGACTGACTTCATAAATGCAGTGAAGGTTCTCTTTATATTCTCTAGCTCCGTAATTTCGTTTGCCTTAAAATGGGCTATTAGTGTGTGCCACTATTTCAACCTAAAGAGAAGTGTCTTAAAGAGGACTATCATTAGCATTCCATCTCTTGTTTTGAAGGTTCTTCGAGGGTGCGATTGTGACAGTGTTGTAATTATTAATATTGAGATTCTGTTACATTATCAATCTTAAGTCCTTCACGTTAGCTTTTCTCTCTATTAAATGATTAGAGTTAGTTTTATGCTTCCTCATTTTTCTCACAATATAGTAATAGAAATTTGTCCTTGTTGAACATCATATTGTTTTTAGTGGCCCACTGGTAGACTTGGTTTATATCTGCTTATAAATTGGCAGTGTCATTAATGGACGCCACTCTCATATAAATTCTAGTATTGTCTGTGAAGAATGATGCGTTGCTAAGATGCTACGTCGACTAAGGCAGTGACAGCTGCGCCATGGTGAGCAGAACTTTCTCACTGTGTCAGCCTCTAAGTTTACTGTTTTCTATTACTTTTTGTATTCTATTGATTAGAAAAATAAAAATCCATTACAAAAACCTTGTCGAAAGGTTTTTGTGATGGGTGTGTATACTATATGTGCATTTTCTTTGTCTTTTAGTGCATTCGAAACTGTATCACAATAGTGTAGTAGTTGTGAGAGGCAGGAACAACCTGCTCTAAACTCATGATACTCTGAGTTGTGCAATTATTGTCAATAAATGAGGTTTACAATCTTTATCCTTAAAACTCAAAGATTTTTATGTGGGACGTCAATGTTATCAGTCAGTAGTTGTTATTGTTTTGCTGCCACTTTTGTGAAGTGGGACTATATCCATTCTTTTTAATGGTTGTGAGATGACTCGAGTGTCTAGGCTTCCTCTCCATAAGATATTTAGAACATGTGATAGGGGTTTCTTTCAGTTCTTGATGAACATGGAGTTCCACGAGTCTGGGCCAGGGGCAGAGTGCATGGACATGCCGTCATTGGCTTTTTCGAAATCAAGTGGAGTTAGGATTATGTCGGAAATATTGAAGATGTTCACAAAGTATTGTTTTGTGAAGACTTCATTCAGTTTGTCGTCCTTAAGTCTGATTAGTGGTTCTCTGAACATAGAGTCACTTTGAGACTTCAAAATTTCACTCATTTCTTTGCTGTCTTCAGTGTAATTCCATCTCGTTTGAGTAAGAGATCAATATTGGATGTAGTTTCACCTATATATTGCATATGAGAAACATTCTTTATTTCTTTCAGTTTCATTAATTGATTTTAGCTTCCTATGTTTCACCTGAAATCCTGTAAGATTCAGGCAATTTGAGTTCATTATTTTCTATTTCTATAGTAAACCTTACCTTTCACACTTCCGATAGTATAGTGATTCATTGTCGTCGCTTGTAGAGGAAGCATCTCTCTCTAGCTTACATATTCTCTTCATTCTCCTTAGTGCGTCTCATGCATACTTCTACCACCACAGAAATAATCTTTAAACACTGGCTTGGATCCATGTTATTCAAAATATCTTCCCACCTTACATCGTCAAAGATACAATTTATTTGATCATAGTTGAAGTTCTTGTGGTTAAAATTTCGAGGTCGACATCTGAATTTTTACTGTCTTCGACACCGTTATATTTCGCAATTGCTCATCATTATTAGTGAATAAAAGGTCAAAGGTGCTTCCTATTAATATTGGTTCTGCTATTTTCTGGCTTAAGGTGAATTTGTTACAAAGTTTCGGTAGTTCATTTGCGTGAGAATGTTCACCTGAACTGCATCCTGACATTATCTCTCCTGTTCAGTATTTACAGTAGGACATTTGGTGGTGGGGTTGAGAGGTTTTCCAGACAGTATTCTGTTTTCCAGACAGTATTCAATTTTCCAGACAGTATTCAATTTTCCAGACAGTATTCAGTTTTCGATATTTGAATTATTGGTAAGTTGTATCAGGCGGCTTTTATACAAGACAATAAATAGGTTCATTTTTTATTTTTTTTTTACATCCAGAACATGAGTTACAAATGAGTGGCTGTTTACCTTACAGGCCAACCCCACCTCCCTTGTTACAACCTGTCCCATTTAAGTTGTACCTAGGTGTCCATACCTCGTTGTACAAGTGGTTTTGAATGTAGGTCTCTGTGACAGCTACAAACAATGCTTTTGACACTGTGAGAAGCCCACTGACAAACTGTATATTGTTGTTGCACCACCACGACAACACTACACTTCCAGGACAATACTTCCACCACCAGGACAACGTTTACACCACCACGAAAACACACCATCACAACTACACTTACATCACCACGACAGCACTTACACCACCACGGCAACACTACACTTCCAGGACAATACTTACACCACCACGAAAACACACCACCACGAAAACACTTACACCACCACGAAAACACTTGCACCACCACGACAACACTACACTTCCAGGACAATACTTACACCACCACGGCAACACTACACTTCCAGGACAATACTTACACCACCACGAAAACACACCACCACGAAAACACTTGCACCACCACGACAACACTACACTTCCAGGACAATACTTACATCTCCAGCACAGCACTTACACCACCACGAAAACACTTACACCATCACGACTACACTTACACCACAACAACAGTTACACCACCACAACACTTACACCACCACAGCACTTACACTACCACAGCAACACTTATACCACCACGACAACACTTACATCACCACGACAACATTTACATCACAACACTTACACCCAAACAACAATACTTACACCACCAGGACAACACCCTAGTTATTAGTTAAATTAGCTATAAATTAAGAAAATATTAAGTATGAGTTTGTTTTTCCAAGAAGGAGTTTAGGAAACAAGGAACTAGCGAACGAACTTGAAGAAAGTGAACAAAACACATAGGAACTATCAGATCCATTGTCCATCATAACGAAAGATGTCAGAAAGCAACAAGGTTAGTTGATTGCAAGATGTTATTACTGCTAGACAAAGGCTGGGCTGTATCTCTGGCACTGTGGTTTGTATAGAGATGTCAGTGACATAAAATGCAAAGTGTGTGGACAGAAACAGTGCCATACACTGCACCATTATATCTTAGTGTCCAAACATCCAACCTTTCAGATATGACACGATATGACATCCTCAATGTTAATGCTGAGTTATCCGAAATTTCGAGAGGTGTGTCCAATTTTTTGCATCGACTAGATGAGTGAGCTGGTTTTTATAAAGAGACAGCAACCGAATTTTGACCAGTGCTTTTTATTGGTAATATAAAAATATCGAGATTGTATTTCATGTTATATTGTGCACATTAACTACGTGAAGTAATTGTAAAATACAAATGACTTGTATTAATTTCTAATGATGTAACAATGCCCAGCGGGGGACCGACAAACACCCATTGTGAACTCTGTAATCCTGGTGTTTGCGCTACCGCTGACAGGATGAGCATCAGGTGATGCAGCTACACAACCAGGACAACACATACACCACCAGGACAACACATACACCAGGACAACACATACACCACCAGGACAACACATACACCACCAGGACAACACATACACCACCAGGACAACACATACACCACCAGGACAACACATACACCACCAGGACAACACATACACCCCCAGGACAACACACATACACCACCAGGACAACACATACACCACCAGGACAACACATACACCACCAGGACAACACATACACCAGGACAACACATACACCACCAGGACAACACATACACCACCAGGACAACACATACACCACCAGGACAACACATACACCACCAGGACAACACATACACCACCAGGACAACACATACACCACCAGGACAACACATACACCACCAGGACAACACATACACCACCAGGACAACACATACACCACCAGGACAACACATACACCAGGACAACACATACACCACCAGGACAACACATACACCACCAGGACAACACATACACCACCAGGACAACACATACACCACCAGGACAACACATACACCACCAGGACAACACATACACCACCAGGACAACACATACACCACCAGGACAACACATACACCCCAGGACAACACATACACCAGGACAACACATACACCACCAGGACAACACATACACCACCAGGACAACACATACACCACCAGGACAACACATACACCACCAGGAACCCATAACACAACACATACACCACCAACACAACTTGTACACCATAACTACTTGCCACCTGCTAACACCTTTCCACTAACACAACATGCACCACCAACTTCTTGCCTAACTGTACATACCTATTCCTTGTACTACCAACCCATGCACCACCAACTGCTTGTACCATAACTGACACATACACCACCAACCCCTAACTTGTGTACTCTTGTACACTTGTACACCACCAACACAACATACCACCAACCTAACACCTTTACCACCAACACAACACATGCCACCAACACCTTTATCCTAACCTGTTGTACCACCAACACCTTTTTCCTAACTGCTGCACCACCAACTGGCTCACATACACCACCAACACAACATACCACCAACTATACAACCATACCAACACAACATACCATAACTATATACACCACCAACTTGTATGCTACCAACACAACACATACACCACCAACACAACGTACACCACCAACACAACACATACACCATATTCTTACATTGCACCTAACTAACCTTACCATAACACAACATACACCACCAACTGTATACCTAACTGTATACACCTATTCTTGCACCACAACACCTTTGTGCTATAACTGCTTACATACCACCAGCTGCCACATTACCTGTACCTTACCTTACCACCAACTGCTTATACTAACCTAACCATACACCACAACACAACATACACCACCAACTACTTACATACCATAACTAACTTGTACACCATAACACAACATACCATAACTAACACAACACACCCACAACTTTATACATACACCTAACTTCTTGTACCACCAACACAACACATGCACCACAACACAACACATGCACCTAACCCACAACACTTTCCATAACTAGCACATGCTATAACCACAACTTTGCCACCACCAACCCCTATGCATACACCAACACAGCTCCTTTCTAACTAGCATTTTCCCTGACTTTATGTACCATAACTTCTTTTATGCACCACCTTCTTATACCACAACCTAACCTTGCACCACAACCACAACACATGCACCACAACTTCAACCATACCATAACTGTGTGCACCACCTTTGTACCTTTCCATAACTAACACATACCACAACTAACACATGCCATCAGCTTCTTTTGTACCTAACTGCTACAGCATGCACCATAGCTTCTTGTGCACCATCAAACCTTTGTACCACCAGCCTAACACATGCACCACCAACACAACACATGCACCACAACTGGCATACCATCTTTAACCCTTTTCCACCAACCTATGCATACCTAACTAGCACACACCACCAACCCCACAGCATACCATCAGCACCTTGTGCTCCTGTACAACACGCGGCTGCACCTCAACACAACACATGCTGCCTGACACAACACATGCCCACAACACTAAACACCACCAAACACAACACATACACCTAACTAACCATCACATACCATAACTGCCTGTGCTCTAACTATGTACACCATCTTTAACACACACCATAACTAACACACCACAACCACCACAACACAACACATGCACCACACAACACACACAACCACAACACAACACATGCACCACACAACACATGCACACAACACAACACATGCACCACATGCACCACCAACACAACACATGCACCACAACACAACACATGCACCACAACACAACACATGCACCACAACACAACACATGCACCACCAACACAACACATGCACCACAACACAACACATGCACCACAACACAACACATGCACCACCAACACAACACATGCACCACCAACACAACACATGCACCACAACACAACACATGCACCACAACACAACACATGCACCACAACACAACACATGCACCACAACACAACACATGCACCACCAACACAACACATGCACCACAACACAACACATGCACCACAACACAACACATGCACCACCAACACAACACATGCACCACAACACAACACATGCACCACCAACACAACACATGCACCACAACACAACACATGCACCACCAACACAACACATGCACCACAACACAACACATGCACCACCAACACAACACATGCACCACCAACACAACACATGCACCACCAACACAACACATGCACCACAACACAACACATGCACCACCAACACAACACATGCACCACCAACACAACACATGCACCACCAACACAACACATGCACCACAACACAACACACGCACCACCACCATTTACATCAACATACAAAAGTCACATATTTACTTACATTTCCACCTTGTTGGTTATTCATTATATTTTATTTGCTCCTCTCTTTATTTTCTCTACTTGTTATTTTTTCTGTTTCGTGTTTAGTTATATTTTCTTCCTCTTCCTTTTTATTTCTTGTCTCTGTCCTGTTTATTTCTTAATATTCACTCTCAACGTTGATATTTTCCTTATTCGTTTTTCCTTTCTTATTTGACTGTTTCCTCGTTATCATTTTATTCATTCATCTTCAGTTTCATGTTTCACTATTTTTATTTTCGCGTCTCACATCAGACTTGTTTGCTCTCTTTGCTACTCTTGTTTCTCTTATTTCCTCTCCCCTGATGCTACGTCTCCTCCTCCTCCTACTATCCTCGCTACACTCGCCTCTTCTCTCTTCTCTCTCCCTCTCTCTGTTCCCTCCATCGGTCGAGGAGTGGCTGGTCTGCCCCAAGTATTCCTTATTCTCCCATGGTATTCACTATTATTTTCACTTCTTCCTTCTTCTTTTCATCTTCACTACCACTTCATCAATTTTCTTCACGTCACTATTACATTTTTTCCATTCCCTTCCTTTTGGTTCTCTTATTCACTTTTTTTTAACACTTAGTATCTGCTCACGATTTATCAAGTTCTTCCATTTTCTTCTGTTCGTTCTCTACGGCAAGAGTAAATCCACTGCTTCCTCTTATGTCTCTCTTGTCTTCCCACCACACGATGCTCACACTGTTGTCAGTAACTCACTTTACGAGGGTGTCACTCATCACCCTCGTAGCCACTTTGTAGTGGTGTCAGCACCCCTCCTGTGGCCGTGTTGTCAGTGTTGTGTTGAGAGCAAGTCACTTGTTGCTCACTGGTAAGTGATGCCCCACCGTGTGTGTGTGTGTGTGTGTCTGTGTGTTTTGTTGACGGTGGAGAGGGCCCTACAACGAGTCCCTCGCCTCTTGTTTCTTGTAGAGGTGTTGTGAGTGTTAGAGAAGGGGCAGTGTGGTGAGAGGAGCAGTGTGGTGAGAGGAGCAGTGTGGTGAGAGGAGCTGTGTAGTGGAGGTGGTGGAGGGGTTCCTAGGACTGCTGGGATGGTGTCCTCCACACTACCCAGGGGGGCGAAGTCTCACCCTGCAACACTCCATCCAGGTTCCGCCCTTCCTCTCTCTCTCTCTCTCTCTCTCTCTTTCTCTCTCTCTCTCTCTCCCCTCTCTATCCATTTCTTGATGTCGATTCCCTTCAATTCCTTCCTTTGATCTTGATCCATTCCTTCCCCTGATTCATTCCTTCCCTTAGTCCTCTCCAGTCATTGTTCCACTCCTTCCCTTGTTCCACCCCAACCCTTGTTCCACTCCCTCCCTTGTTCGACTCCAGTCCTTGTTCCACTCCAACCCTTATTCCACTCCAGCCCTTATTCCACTCCAGCCCTTGTTCCCTTGTTCCACTTCTCATTTTGCTCCACTACCTCAATTGTTCCACTCCTTTCCTTGTTCCACTGCTTCCATTGTTTTACCCCGTCCCTTGTCCCACTTCTTCCATTGTTCCACTACTTCCATTGTTCCACTCCTGCCCTTGTTCCACTCCTACCCTTTATGCAATCCTGCCCATGTTCCACTCCTGACCTTGTTCCACTCCTACCCTTGTTCCACTTTTTCCCATGCTCCACTCCTGACCTTGTTTCACTCCTTTGTTCCACTCCTACCATTGTTCCACTTGTACCTTTGTTCCACTCTTGCCCTTGTTCCACTCCTACCATTGTTCTACTCGTACCTTTATTCCACTTCTGCTCTTGGGATCGTTGCTTATCCCACCTGCACAAAACATTTCAAAGTTAAGTTCTGGCATGTATAAACTCGGCAATATAGTTCATAAACTCGAGGATGAAAATATATTTTTTCACAAAAAAATAATCTGTTCGTTGTCACAGAAACAATTTACTTTAGGAATTTATGCAGTTTTGTGTTCCCTCCTTCTCCTCTTCCTATTCCTCCTCCTCCTTTTCTTCATGCAGTCTATCTTATTTCTCGTTTTTATTCATTTTAGAGGTTTAACCATTGATTTGTTAAGGTCTGGCTTCACATGTCTTGGTTACAGGTTTACTGTAATTATGTGACCTAATATATATGTTGTTTATGTTTGGTAAACGTCTTGTTACGTCTGTTGTTGGTTACGTCTGTTGTTGGTTACGTCTTGTTACGTCTGTTGTTGGTTACGTCTGTTGTTGGTTACGTCTTGTTACGTCTGTTGTTGGTTTGTCACCAGAGTTAATAGCGGAATATTGTTAACGCAGTTGATCCTGCAAGTATTCTGCTCTCAACTCTGTTGTCAAATTTATAATAGGACTGATGAGGACATGAACTAAATTTTATAAGATGCACCTTGCATGGTGCACTGCAACAGCCCAGTGAGTGTGTGCTTGTTGTGCTGGTTCTGAGGTGGACCTGCCTAGCCAGGGCCACTGCTGCAGTTCTTCTTGTCATTAAACTCAAACTTGAGGAAAGTCACCTCCCTTAGGAACCTAGAAAATGTTCTTTATCCTACTTTTTTTCCTAGATTCTTCCTTCTAGCTCCTCTGATGATGTGCGTGGACTGGCACGAAAGCTTTCATGTAATCCCCACTCTTATTTTTCACTGAAAATTTTGCATTTACTCGTTCACGAAATAGGGAAATAGGGAAATAAGAGCACTTTTCTTGACAGAGGAAGCATGATAAGAAAGTAGTGAATGTACATGCCACTGTGCATAGGTTTGCGTTAAACGGAAAGAAAAAACCTGTATCTGAGCGGTGGACATGAACATCAAGAAAAGGAAGCAAGGAATTAGATTCTCAGTCAGCTTTAAACTTAATGGAAGGGGCAAGATTATTAAGAGCTTCAAGAAAAGGTTGGAAGAGACTGGAGTCATGAGGCCACAGAGCAAAGATGTCATCAACATAGCGGAGCCAGAGTGAAGGTCGCACATCGATAGCAGGAAGAAGAACAGTCTCGAAGATTCCATGTAAAGATTAGCAAGGACAGGAGAGAGAGGAGAGCCCATAGCGACACCGAAGGTTTGAGAATAATATTTACCTTGGAAGGAAAAGGAATTAGTCCACACAGAGGCGGATAAGATCAAGAAAGACATCAGTAGGTATAGGGAGATGAAGAAACCCTTCATTGGCCTTCTCTCTAAGAAAATCAAGGACATCATCAAGAGGGACATTGGTGAAGAGGGACTCAACGTCAAGACTAAGCATCTTACAGGTCGGGAGAGAGCGAACCCGTTCAATGAAGTCTTGAGAGTGACGGAGGTGGGCAGGAGAAAAAGGGAGTGAGGGTTTTGGCCAACCAAGAAGCAAGAGAATAAGAGACAGAACCTCTAGAGGATATGATAGGACGTAGAGGAATATCAGGTTTATGAGTTTTGGGAAGGTCATAGAAATAGGGAAGAGAGGGACAGATGAAACGAAACCGTTGAACAAGGTCAAAGTCTGGAGGACAGAGGTCGGAGAGAGTCCTTAGTTTGTTGTTGAAAGTGTTCTTGCTCACCCTCTGTGGGCACCTAGCTCCCTTGCAGTGCTCCCCTTTCTTTGTATTTCTGGCTCTTCCTCCTTACTTCCCCATTACATCCTTCCATCTCCGCCACTACTACTACCACTACTACTACTACTACTACTACTACTACTACTACTACTACTACTACCACTACTACCTTTTCCTGCTCTACTTCTCGTTAGTGTGACTTTGTAAATGGTCCAAGTCGGATCGAAACGTCGTCGTAAGCTTCTCTCTTCTATGTGCTGGTTATTTGTGTATCGTTCCAGTCACGGTATTGTGCCTTTTTTTTGTTATTTAGTACTTGATAACCTGATATTACCCTCCATAGGTTCAGTGTTGTCTGGGTGATGGAGGTGTAGTACCTGATACCATGACATTACTTCACCACACTAGAAACACAGCTTCTCTCAACATGCGTGAAGAACTGCCGGACTTGGGTTTCTCTTGCATGAGCCGTCTCACTCTGCTGTCAAAGATCGTTCTGACTTAACCAACCACCCTCTTACCTCTGGGAACATCACAACTCTCACCTCAACACCACAAGACTCGACTTCATGTCTGACATCTTCAATATAGTGAGAATTAGTCTTCAGCTAACCATCTCCATGTCATTCAGCTTAATAATTTTAATGTTTATGAGTAAATTTAAAGGTTCGTGTTAGTAGACATGTTTATTGTAATATTGTTAGGTTACAGTTTTTGTATCGTAGTTTCATTTTACTTATATGATGTTTTTAATATTGGATATTTTTTTAAATTCTTTGTTTATCTAATTTGTTCTTTTATATTTTACCGCTGATGGAGAGTATTAAAGAGTCGCATCTTGACGGTCACGTCAATCACACACCCACTAGAACAACAACCAAAATTTATTATAATATTTACCACGTCTTTTTACGTTTCTTCCTTATACACAGAGTATGAATATGCATGGATGTGTAGAGAGGATGAAGAGATAGGATGACGAAGAGTGTGTATAATTCTGAGGTAGAAGAAGATAGGAAGGGAATGGGAGGCGTCCTAGGAACGGTCGGAGGGAGAAGCTAAAAGAAGTTTTGAGTTTTAGGGGCTTAAGCATCCAGCAGGGTTATGTCAGAGTGTTAGAAGAGTGAATGGAGACAGTCCATTTGTAATGGATGTGCTGCTGAAGTGTGAGCAAGTGAACATGTATTAAGGGATTCATGAAACTTATTAGCTGAACTTGAGTTCTGGAGGTGGGAAGTGCACTGCCTGCACTCTGAAGGAAGACTGAAGATGTTGTAATCAGAGGATAATCTCAAGTGTCTTGTTAACACAGTCTGGGAAGAGGGTCATTGAACGAATAACGTCAATGTATTTTACCCCTTTTATCTGGTTACTCTCCTGGCTGGGACACTCAGCCATTTTATACTACCTATTTGGAATGTTCGAAAAGTATATGAACTTTTCCATATACAAATTAGGTTTTCATAGTTCACGTACACACACACACGTACACTCACGCACACACACACACACACACACACACACACAAACACACACACACACACACACACACACACACACACACACACACACACACACACACACACACACACACACACACACACACACAGTACGAGAACGACATAGCATCGAATGTCAAGTCTGACCCGAAACTGCTGTATAGCCACATCAGGAGGAAGACAACAGTCAAAGACCAGGTGATAAGGCTGAGGAAAGAAGGTGGGAAACTCACAAGAAATGATCAAGAAGTATGTGAGGAGCTCAATATGAGATTTAAGGAAGTATTTACAGTGGAGACAGGAAGGCCTCTGGGGGACAGAACAGAGGAGGACACCAGCAAGGAATATACCAACAAGTGTTGGATGACATACATACAAATGAAGAGGAGGTGAAGAAGCTGCTAACAGACATCGATACCTCAAAGGCAATGGGACCGGACAACATCTTCCCGTGGGTCCTTAGAGAGGGAGCGGATATGCTGTGTGTGCCACTTACCACAATCTTCAACACATCCCTGGAAACTGGGCAACTACCTGAGGTATGGAAGACGGCAAATGTAGTTCCCATTTTTAAAAAAGGAGACAGAAAAGAGGCACTAAACTATAGACCTGTGTCACTGACGTGTATAGTATGCAAAGTTATGGAGAAGATTATCAAGAGGAGAGTGGTGGAGCACCTGAAACGGAACAAGAGTATAAACGCCAACCAGCACGGATTCATGGAAGGCAAATCCTGTGTCAAAAACCTTCTGGAGTTTTATGATAAAGTAACAGAAGTAAGGCACGAGAGAGAGGGGTGGGTTGATTGCATCTTCTTCGACTGCAAGAAGGCCTTTGACACAGTTCCTCACAAGAGATTAGTGCAGAAGCTAGAGGATCAGGCGCATATAACAGGAAGGGCACTGCAATGGATCAGAGAATACCTGACAGGGAGGCAACAACGAGTCATGGTACGTGATGAGGTATCACAGTGGGCACCTGTGACGAACGGGGTCCCACAGGGGTCGGTCCTAGGACCAGTGCTATTTTTGGTATATGTGAACGACATGATGGAAGGGTTAGACTCAGAAGTGTCCCTGTTCGCAGATGATATGAAGTTAATGAGAATTAAATCAGATGAGGATCAGGCAGGACTTTAAAGACACCTGGACAGACTGGACACCTGGTCCAGCAACTGGCTTCTCAAATTTAACCCCGCCAAATGCAAAGTCATGAAGATCGGGGAAGAGCACAGAAGACCGCAGACGGAGTATAGGCTAGGTGGCCAAAGACTGTAAACCTCGCTCAAGGAGAAAGATCTTGGGGTGAGTATAACACCGAGCATGTCTCCGGAAGCACACATCAACCAGATAACTGCTGCAGCATATGGGCGCCTGGCAAACCTGAGAACAGCGTTCCGATACCTTGGTAAGGAATCGTTCAAGACACTGTACACCATGTACGTCAGGCCCATACTGGAGTATGCAGCACCGGTTTGGAACCCACACTTGATCAAGCACGTCAAGAAATTAGAGAAGTACAAAGCTTTGCGACAAGGTTAGTTCCAGAGCTAAGGGGAATGTCTTATGAAGAAAGGTTAAGGGAAGTCGGCCTGACGACACTGGAGGACAGGAGGGTTAGGGGAGACATGATAACGACATATAAAATACTAAGCGGAATAAACAAGGTGGACAAAGACAGAATGTTCCAGGGAGGGGACACAGAAACAAGAGGTCACACTTGGAAGTTGAAGACTCAAATGAGTCAAAGGGATGTTAGGAAGTATTTCTTCAGTCATAGAGTTGTCAGGCAGTGGAATAGCCTAGAAAGTGACGTAGTGGAGGCAGGAACCATACATAGTTTTAAGACGAGGCTTGATAAAGCTCATGGAGCAGGGAGAGAGAGGACCCAGTAGCAACCAGTGAAGAGGCGGGGCCAGGAGCTAAGACTCGACCCATGCAACCACAAATAGGTGAGTACACACACACACGCAGAATATATATATATATATATATATATATATATATATATATATATATATATATATATATATATATATATATGCAATAAGATCACAGTAAACAGGTGATTTCAGAATATGCAAAACAACCAATGTGAAAGAATAGAGAAGTTCCAAGCGCTTTCGTGATTACTCACATTATCAAGGAACAATGAAAGTAAAGCATCAAAGGAAGGTATATAAAGGGGTAGCCCACACCTCACTATCAGATCCCACAACAAAGAAACACCTGATGCGCGACTCATAAAAAAGGGAACACTGCAGTAGGCCCGCCGGCCCAACTAGACAGGTCCTTCTTACAACCCACCAACAAACTATTCTACCCAAGAAATAAGAAATTCAAAAAATTATTATTTGTCCAATGTATTATTAAATTCTTCTCAAATTCTATTAATTATAAATGGATCTAATTTATATAAACCAAAGGAAATATTCATATTATTGTCAAAACTGCTTGATAATGTGAGTAGTCACGAAAGCGCTTGGAACTTCTCTATTCTTTCACAGTGTTTTGCATGTATATATATATATATATATATATATATATATATATATATATATATATATATATATATATATATATATATATATATATATATATTATACACACACATAATGTCGTACCGAATAGGTAAAACTTGCGATTAAGGCACACGAAAATTTGTGTATGCAATAATTTCGCAAAAACCATTCTGAACATAACGAAAAACATGTGTTTCATTGCTTTTATTATTAAATTATTATAAACTTGTTTAAAACATATTTAGTTTGATTAGGCTAAATTAAACTGCGTTTGTTATAATAAGGTTAGGTAAATTTTCTAAGGTTCTTTTGGTACAAAATTATTTATTTTTACATTAACATAAAAGCAAAAAAATATATCTTTAAACGTATAAGAGAAAATTTTAGAAAAGTTAATTTTAAATGAGCTCATGCTAATTGACCAATTTTACGTATTCGGCACGACATATATATATATATATATATATATATATATATATATATATATATATATATATATATATATAGGAGTGAGGAAGAGCCAGTTGTGAGTGTGGGGGAAGTTCGTGAGGCAGTAGGTAAAATGAAAGGGGGTAAGGCAGCTGGGATTGATGGGATAAAGATAGAAATGGTAAAAGCAGGTGGGGATATAGTTTTGGAGTGGTTGGTGCAATTATTTAATAAATGTATGGAAGAGGGTAAGGTACCTAGGGATTGGCAGAGAGCATGCATAGTTCCTTTGTATAAAGGCAAAGGGGATAAAAGAGAGTGCAAAAATTATAGGGGGATAAGTCTGCTGAGTATACCTGGTAAAGTGTATGGTAGAGTTATTATTGAAAGAATTAAGAGTAAGACGGAGAATAGGATAGCAGATGAACAAGGAGGCTTTAGGAAAGGTAGGGGGTGTGTGGACCAGGTGTTTACAGTGAAACATATAAGTGAACAGTATTTAGATAAGGCTAAAGAGGTCTTTGTGGCATTTATGGACTTGGAAAAGGCGTATGACAGGGTGGATAGGGGGGCAATGTGGCAGATGTTGCAAGTGTATGGTGTAGGAGGTAGGTTACTGAAAGCAGTGAAGAGTTTTTACGAGGATAGTGAGGCTCAAGTTAGAGTATGTAGGAAAGAGGGAAATTATTTCCCAGTAAAAGTAGGCCTTAGACAAGGATGTGTGATGTCACCGTGGTTGTTTAATATATTTATAGATGGGGTTGTAAGAGAAGTAAATGCGAGGGTCTTGACAAGAGGCGTGGAGTTAAAAGATAAAGAATCACACACAAAGTGGGAGTTGTCACAGCTGCTCTTTGCTGATGACACTGTGCTCTTGGGAGATTCTGAAGAGAAGTTGCAGAGATTGGTGGATGAATTTGGTAGGGTGTGCAAAAGAAGAAAATTAAAGGTGAATACAGGAAAGAGTAAGGTTATGAGGATAACAAAAAGATTAGGTGATGAAAGATTGAATATCAGATTGGAGGGAGAGAGTATGGAGGAGGTGAATGTATTCAGATATTTGGGAGTGGACGTGTCAGCGGATGGGTCTATGAAAAATGAGGTGAATCATAGAATTGATGAGGGAAAAAGAGTGAGTGGTGCACTTAGGAGTCTGTGGAGACAAAGAACTTTGTCCTTGGAGGCAAAGAGGGGAATGTATGAGAGTATAGTTTTCCAACGCTCTTATATGGGTGTGAAGCATGGGTGATGAATGTTGCAGTGAGGAGAAGGCTGGAGGCAGTGGAGATGTCATGTCTGAGGGCAATGTGTGGTGTGAATATAATGCAGAGAATTCGTAGTTTGGAAGTTAGGAGGAGGTGCGGGATTACCAAAACTGTTGTCCAGAGGGCTGAGGAAGGGTTGTTGAGGTGGTTCGGACATGTAGAGAGAATGGAGCGAAACAGAATGACTTCAAGAGTGTATCAGTCTGTAGTGGAAGGAAGGCGGGGTAGGGGTCGGCCTAGGAAAGGTTGGAGAGAGGGGGTAAAGGAGGTTTTGTGTGCGAGGGGCTTGGACTTCCAGCAGGTATGCATGAGCGTGTTTGATAGGAGTGAATGGAGACAAATGGTTTTTAATACTTGACGTGCTGTTGGAGTGTGAGCAAAGTAACATTTATGAAGGGGTTCAGGGAAACCGGCAGGCCAGACTTGAGTCCTGGAGATGGGAAGTACAGTGCCTGCACTCTGAAGGAGGGGTGTTAATGTTGCAGTTTAAAAACTGTAGTGTAAAGCACCCTTCTGGCAAGACAGTGATGGAGTGAATGATGGTGAAAGTTTTTCTTTTTCGGGCCACCCTGCCTTGGTGGGAATAGGCCTGTGTGATAATAAAAAAAATAATATATATATATATATATATATATATATATATATATATATATATATATATATATATATATATATATATATATATAATGATATATTATATATGTATGTATATATATATATATATTATATATATATATATATATATATTATATATGTATATATATATATATATATTATATATATATATATATTAGGAATAAGAATACAAAATAAAGATGAAAAAACCTTAATAAAATGTAACATTTAATAATACTGGAGATAAAGAAGAGTTTAATAGGATAAATGAGGAATTACATAATATAAGAGAAATGTTGATGAAAAGTGACGTGACAACCAGAACGTTGTTGTTCTTAAAGATTTTTAACTGTAAAGAAAAAATTGGGCAGCCTGTGAGGGTCGAACTGGAAATAAATGGTCAATATATTGCATCATTATATAAATAAAGTGAGAGGAATGATAGGCAGCAACACTCTGTCAATGATAGGTAGTAACACTCTGTCAATGATAGGTAGTAACACTGTCAATGATAGGTAGTAACACTCTGTCAATGATAGGTAGTAACACTCTGTCAATGATAGGTAGTAACACTCTGTCAATGATAGGTAGTAACACTGTCAATGATAGGTAGTAACACTCTGTCAATGATAGGTAGTAACACTCTGTCAATGATAGGTAGTAACACTCTGTCAATGATAGGTAGTAACACTCTGTCAATGATAGGTAGTAACACTCTGTCAATGATAGGTAGTAACACTCTGTCAATGATAGGCAGCAACACTCTGTCAATGATAGGTAGTAACACTCTGTCAATGATAGGTAGTAACACTCTGTCAATGATAGGTAGTAACACTCTGTCAATGATAGGTAGTAACACTCTGTCAATGATAGGCAGCAACACTCTGTCAATGATAGGTAGTAACACTCTGTCAATGATAGGCAGCAACACTCTGTCAGTGATAGGCAGCAACACTCTGTCAATGATAGGTAGTAACACTCTGTCAATGATAGGCAGCAACACTCTGTCAATGATAGGTAGTAACACTCTGTCAATGATAGGCAGCAACACTCTGTCAATGATAGGTAGTAACACTCTGTCAATGATAGGCAGCAACACTCTGTCAATGATAGGTAGTAACACTCTGTCAATGATAGGCAGCAACACTCTGTCATTGATAGGTAGTAACACTCTGTCAATGATAGGCAGCAACACTCTGTCAATGATAGGTAGTAACACTCTGTCAATGATAGGCAGCAACACTCTGTCAATGATAGGTAGTAACACTCTGTCAATGATAGGCAGCAACACTCTGTCAATGATAGGTAGTAACACTCTGTCAATGATAGGCAGCAACACTCTGTCAATGATAGGTAGTAACACTCTGTCAATGATAGGCAGCAACACTGTCAATGATAGGTAGTAACACTCTGTCAATGATAGGCAGCAACACTCTGTCAATGATAGGTAGTAACACTCTGTCAATGATAGGTAGTAACACTCTGTCAATAATAGGCAGCAACACTGTAAATAATAGACAGCAACACTCTGTCAATGATAGGCAGCAACACTCTGTCAATGATAGGCAGCAACACTGTCAATAATAGACAGCAACACTCTGTCAATGATAGGCAGCAACACTCTGTCAATGATAGGCAGCAACACTCTGTCAATGATAAGCAGCAACACTGTCAATGATAGGCAGCAACACTCTGTCAATGATAGGCAGTAACACTCTGTCAATGATAGGCAGTAACACTCTGTCAATGACAGGCAGCAACACTCTGTCAATGATAAGCAGCAACACTGTCAATGATAGGCAGCAACACTCTGTCAATGATAGGCAGCAACACTCTGTCAATGATAGGCAGTAACACTCTGTCAATGATAGGCAGCAACACTCTGTCAATGATAGGCAGCAACACTCAATGTAGGTAGTAACAAATGATAGGCAGTAACACTCTGTCAATGATAGGCAGTAACACTCTGTCAATGATAGGCAGCAACACTCTGTCAATGACAGGCAGCAACACTGTCAATGATAGGTAGTAACACTCTGTCAATGACAGGCAGCAACACTCTGTCAATGATAGGTAGTAACACTCTGTCAATGATAGGCAGCAACATTCTGTCAATGATAGGC
Source organism: Cherax quadricarinatus (assembly GCF_038502225.1). Classification (NCBI taxonomy): domain Eukaryota; kingdom Metazoa; phylum Arthropoda; class Malacostraca; order Decapoda; family Parastacidae; genus Cherax; species Cherax quadricarinatus. Next base: position 28,802,118 of record NC_091321.1, on the reverse strand, counting down.
AGCAACACTCTGTCAATGATAGGTAGTAACACTCTGTCAATGATAGGTAGTAACACTCTGTCAATGATAGGCAGCAACACTCTGTCAATGACAGGCAGCAACACTCTGTCAATGATAGGCAGCAACACTCTGTCAATGATAGGCAGCAACACTCTGTCAATGACAGGCAGCAACACTCTGTCAATGATAGGCAGCAACACTCTGTCAATGACAGGCAGCAACACTCTGTCAATGATAGGCAGCAACACTCTGTCAATGATAGGCAGTAACACTCTGTCAATGAAACACTCTGTCAATGATGGGCAGCAACACTCTGTCAATGATAGGCAGCAACACATTGTCAATGATAGGCAGCAATACATTGTCAAGGAGAGGCACCAACACACTGTCAATGACAGGCAGCAACACTCTGTCAATGATAGGAAGCAAAACTCTGTCAAGGATAGGCAGTAACACTCTGTCAATGAAACACTCTGTCAATGATGGGCAGCAACACACTGTCAATGATAGGCAACAACACTCTGTCAATGATAGGCAGCAACACTCTGTCAATGATAGGCAGCAACACTCTGTCAATGATAGGCAGCAACACTCTGTCAATGATAGGCAGCAACACTCTGTCAATGATAGGCAGCAACACTCTGTCAATGATAGGCAGCAACACTCTGTCAATGATAGGCAGCAACACTGTCAATAATAGACAGCATCACTTTGTCAATGATAGGCAGCAACACTCTGTCAATGATAGGCAGTAACACTCTGTCAATGATAGGCAGCAAAACTCTGTCAAGGATAGGCAGTAACACTCTGTCAATGATAGGCAGCAACACATTGTCAATGATAGGCAGCAACACATTGTCAAGGAGAGGCAGCAACACACTGTCAATGATAGGCAAGAACACTCTGTCAATGATAGGCAGCAACACTCTGTCAGTGATAGGCAGCAACACATTGTCAATGATAGGCAGCAACACTCTACCAATGATAGGCAGCAACACTCTGTCAATGATAGGCAGCAACACTGTCAAGGAGAGGCAGCAACGCATTGTCAAGGAGAGGTAGCAACAAATTGTCAACGAGAGGCAGCAACACACTGTCATGGAGAGGCAGGAACACATTGTCAAGGAGAGGCAGCAACACACTGTCAAGGAGAGGCAGCAACACACTGTCAAGGAGAGGCAGCAACTCACTGCCAACGAGAGTCAGAAACACATTGTTAATGAGAAGCAGCAACACACCATCAATGAGAGGCAGCAACACACCATCAGTGAGAGACAGCAACACACCATCAATGAGAGATAGTAACACACGTTCAATGAGAGACAGTAACACACTATCAATGAGAGACAGCAACACACCAATGAGAGACAATAACACCATCAATGAGAGGCAACAACACACTATCAATGAGAGGTAACAACACACTATCAATGAGAGGCAACAACACACTATCAGTGAGAGGTAACAGCACACTATCAATGGGAGGCAACAACACACTATCAATGAGAGGCAACAACACACTATCAATGAGAGGTAACAGCACACTATCAGTGAGAGGTAACAACACACTATCAATGAGAGACAACAACACACTATCAATGAGAGGTAACAGCACACTATCAATGGGAGGCAACAACACACTATCAATGAGAGGCAACAACACACTATCAATGAGAGGCAACAACACACTATCAATGAGAGGTAACAGCACACTATCAATGAGAGGCAACAACACACTATCAATGAGAGGTAACAGCACTATCAATGAGAGGCAACAACACACTATCAATGAGAGGTAACAGCACACTATCAATGGGAGGCAACAACACACTATCAATGAGAGGTAACAGCACACTATCAATGAGAGGCAACAACACACTATCAATGAGAGGTAACAGCACACTATCAATGAGAGGCAACAACACACTATCAATGAGAGGTAACAGCACACTATCAATGAGAGGCAACAACACACTATCAATGAGAGGTAACAACACACTATCAATGAGAGGTAACAACACACTATCAATGAGAGGTAACAGCACACTATCAATGAGAGGCAACAACACACTATCAATGAGAGGTAACAGCACACTATCAATGGAAGGCAACAACACACTATCAATGAGAGGCAACAACACACTATCAATGAGAGGTAACAGCACACTATCAATGAGAGGCAACAACACACTATCAATGAGAGGTAACAACACACTATCAATGAGAGGCAACAACACACTATCAGTGAGAAGCAACAACACACTATCAATGAGAGGCAACAACACACTATCAATGAGAAGCAACAACACACTATCAATGGGAGGCAACAACACACTATCAATGAGAGGTAACAACACACTATCAATGAGAGGTAACAGCACACTATCAATGAGAGGTAACAACACACTATCAATGAGAGGTAACAACACACTATCAATGAGAGGTAACAACACACTATCAATGAGAGGTAACAGCACACTATCAATGAGAGGCAACAACACACTATCAATGAGAGGTAACAGCACACTATCAATGAGAGGTAACAACACACTATCAATGAGAGGTAACAGCACACTATCAATGAGAGGTAACAACACACTATCAATGAGAGGTAACAACACACTATCAATGAGAGGTAACAACACACTATCAATGAGAGGTAACAACACACTATCAATGAGAGGTAACAGCACACTATCAATGAGAGGCAACAACACACTATCAATGAGAGGTAACAGCACACTATCAATGAGAGGTAACAGCACACTATCAATGAGAGGTAACAACACACTATCAATGAGAGGTAACAACACACTATCAATGAGAGGTAACAGCACACTATCAATGAGAGGCAACAACACACTATCAATGAGAGGTAACAGCACACTATCAATGAGAGGCAGCAACACACTATCAATGAGAGGTAACAGCACACTATCAATGAGAGGTAACAACACACTATCAATGAGAGGTAACAACACACTATCAATGAGAGGTAACAACACACTATCAATGAGAGGTAACAACACACTATCAATGAGAGGTAACAACACACTATCAATGAGAGGCAACAACACACTATCAATGAGAGGTAACAGCACACTATCAATGAGAGGTAACAACACACTATCAATGAGAGGTAACAGCACACTATCAATGAGAGGTAACAACACACTATCAATGAGAGGTAACAACACACTATCAATGAGAGGTAACAACACACTATCAATGAGAGGTAACAGCACACTATCAATGAGAGGTAACAACACACTATCAATGAGAGGTAACAGCACACTATCAATGAGAGGTAACAACACACTATCAATGAGAGGTAACAACACACTATCAATGAGAGGTAACAGCACACTATCAATGAGAGGCAACAACACACTATCAATGAGAGGTAACAGCACACTATCAATGAGAGGCAGCAACACACTATCAATGAGAGGTAACAGCACACTATCAATGAGAGGTAACAACACACTATCAATGAGAGGCAGCAACACACTATCAATGAGAGGCAACAACACACTATCAATGAGAGGTAACAACACACTATCAATGAGAGGTAAGAACACACTATCAATGAGAGGTAACAACACACTATCAATGAGAGGCAACAACACACTATCAATGAGAGGTAACAGCACACTATCAATGAGAGGTAACAACACACTATCAATGAGAGGTAACAGCACACTATCAATGAGAGGCAACAACACACTATCAATGAGAGGTAACAGCACACTATCAATGAGAGGTAACAACACACTATCAATGAGAGGTAACAACACACTATCAATGAGAGGTAACAACACACTATCAATGAGAGGCAACAACACACTATCAATGAGAGGTAACAGCACACTATCAATGAGAGGTAACAACACACTATCAATGAGAGGTAACAGCACACTATCAATGAGAGGTAACAACACACTATCAATGAGAGGCAACAACACACTATCAATGAGAGGTAACAGCACACTATCAATGAGAGGCAACAACACACTATCAATCAGAGGTAACAGCACACTATCAATGAGAGGCAACAACACACTATCAATGAGAGGTAACAGCACACTATCAATGAGAGGTAACAACACACTATCAATGAGAGGCAACAACACACTATCAATGAGAGGCAACAACACACTATCAATGAGAGGTAACAGCACACTATCAATGAGAGGTAACAACACACTATCAATGAGAGGCAGCAACACACTATCAATGAGAGGCAACAACACACTATCAATGAGAGGTAACAACACACTATCAATGAGACGTAACAGCACACTATCAATGAGAGGCAACAACACACTATCAATGAGAGGTAACAACACACTATCAATGAGAGGCAGCAACACACTATCAATGAGAGGCAGCAACACACTATCAATGAGAGGCAGCAACACATTATCAATGAGAGGCAGCAACACACTATCAATGAGAGACAGCAACACACTATCAATGAGAGGCAACAACACACTATCAATGAGAGGCAGCAACACACTATCAATGAGAGGCAGCAACACACTATCAATGAGAGGCAGCAACACACTATCAATGAGAGGCAGCAACACACTATCAATGAGAGACAGCAACACACTATCAATGAGAGGCAGCAACACACTATCAATGAGAGGCAACAACACACTACCAATGAGAGGCAGCAACACACTATCAATGAGAGACAGCAACACACTACCAATGAGAGGCAGCAACACACTATCAATGAGAGACAGCAACACACTATCAATGAGAGACAGCAACACACTATCAATGAGAGGCAACAACACACTACCAATGAGAGGCAGCAACACACTATCAATGAGAGACAGCAACACACTACCAATGAGAGGCAGCAACACACTATCAATGAGAGACAGCAACACACTATCAATGAGAGACAGCAACACACTACCAATGAGAGGCAGCAACACACTATCAATGAGAGACAGCAACACACTACCAATGAGAGACAGCAACACACTATCAATGAGAGACAGCAACACACTATCAATGAGAGACAGCAACACACTATCAATGAGAGACAGCAACACACTATCAATGAGAGACAGCAACACACTATCAATGAGAGACAGCAACACACTATCAATGAGAGACAGCAACACACTATCAATGAGAGGCAGCAACACACTATCAATGAGAGACAGCAACACACTATCAATGAGAGGCAACAACACACTATCAATGAGAGACAGCAACACACTATCAATGAGAGGCAGCAACACACTATCAATGAGAGGCAGCAACACACTATGAATATTAGATTTATTGTTGATTCGAACAGAGAAAGAATTTTTAACTTGGCCTACATAAATCCACTTAAAAAGCGTGATCACGTTCCACTGTAATAACTTAAGTAATGAAATATGACTTAGATGATAAAAAAAACATTAATAAACAAGATCTGTTAGACTATTAAAAGGGGAAATACGATGGTTTAATACAGTATTTTTGCCAAGTTATCTGGAACAATTTAGTACATGGGACAGATTTAGTTAATAAGATGGAATGATAAAGAATGTTTTAACAGGAGGTGTTTAAGAACCATAAAGGAAAATCAAGGGTTTGGAATCAATAAAGAAAGCGAGTGAATCAGGAAACTTACACGAGATTCAACGAGGCTGGAAATGAATATACAAATGTAAGGAGAGAGGAAGAGTAAGTAAGTAAGTTTATTCAGGTATACACAAATACAGTTACATAGAATTATCATACATACCAGCATATGTGTAGAGAACCTAGGATAACCCAAAAAAGTCAGACACAGTGACTTATTTCCATTGGGGTCCTTTTACCTGATTATTATAATATAAAGGTTATAATATTTTCTTATTATTCTATAATGAAGATAACATCTTATTATCATACTAAAAAGACTATCTACTACACCAAGGTCATTAAGACTACAATACGAGGGTCATTACTATGAATAAGGTAAAATTTACACGTATGTTAGCTAAAAAATAGAAAATCATTCCCCTCCCTTTCTCTAGCTACATTCATCAGACACCTTTTGGCACTCTTCTTGAACTGGTTCATGCTATGACTGGCTTTGACATGTGCGGGTAGTCTGTTCCATTCCTTTATTGCTGTACAATAAAAGGTGTTTGAAGCCTGGCCAATGACTGTGGGTACTACAAAGTTGTGCTCTTTCCCCCTAGTACTATGATTGCTGCGGTTCCCAACCTTGACAAAATTGACAGCAAGATATTCTGGACACTGTTTGTGAGCAATTTTATAAACATGATTTAGCTTCAGTTGTTTTACTCTGTCTTCAACATTCAACATATCCAACTGCTGTAATTCATCCTGGCCTACATGTTCTCTTGGTCCCAGCCCCAGGATGAATCTTACGATTTTGTTCTGGGTGATTTGCAGTCTATCTTTCAGTTTTTTTTGTCAAGGCAGAGTACCATGAAGAGCAAGCGAAGTCCATATGGCATTGTATAAGGGCTAGACATAGGGTCCTGCGAGCCTCAGTAGGTAGACCTGGAGTTTACCTGGAGAGAGTTCCGGGGGTCAACGCCCCCGCGGCCCGGTCTGTGACCAGGCCTCCTGGTGGATCAGAGCCTGATCAACCAGGCTGTTGCTGCTGGCTGCACGCAAACCAACGTACGAGCCACAGCCCGGCTGATCAGGAACCGACTTTAGGTGCTTGTCCAGTGCCAGCTTGAAGACTGCCAGGGGTCTGTTGGTAATCCCCCTTATGTATGCTGGGAGGCAGTTGAACAGTCTCGGGCCCCTGACACTTATTGTATGGTCTCTTAACGTGCTAGTGACACCCCTGCTTTTCATTGGGGGGATGTTGCTTCGTCTGCCAAGTCTTTTGCTTTCGTAGTGAGTGATTTTCGTGTGCAAGTTCGGTACTAGTCCCTCTAGGATTTTCCAGGTGTATATAATCATGTATCTCTCCCGCCTGCGTTCCAGGGAATACAGGTTTAGGAACCTCAAGCGCTCCCAGTAATTGAGGTGTTTTATCTCCGTTATGCGCGCCGTGAAGGTTCTCTGTACATTTTCTAGGTCAGCAATTTCACCTGCCTTGAAAGGTGCTGTTAGTGTGCAGCAATATTCCAGCTTGTCTATACAGGAACTTCAGTCTGGCATTCGCTTTCTTTACTACACTGTTCCCTATCAATTCTCCTGACATGCATGGGTCAAAGGGGATTCCCAGATATTTTACTGATGAAACCAAAGTGATGGGCTCCCCATTACACTGAACATTAAAATTATTTACCCTTCTCAGTTTATGTTTCGTGCCAAAGAGAATGGCTTCAGTTTTCCCTAGGTGTAATGATAGTTTGTTGTCTACTAACCATTTGCTGCAGGACTCCAGTTCCAGTGTTAAAACATTAGCAATATCTTGTGGGTCTTTACCTGTCACTAACAGAGCACTGTCATCTGCATACAATAGGAGTTTGCACTTGACATTGATAGGCATATCATTGACATAACATAAGAATAATAAAGGACCCAGAATACTACCTTGGGGAACTCCACATGTTATCGGCAGGGGTTCTGATTCCGTTTTGTTGATTTTGACTATTTGTCTCCTATTGCTAAGGTAGGACTTAAACCAGTCTACAGAACCTATACCGATAGCTTGAAGTTTCTTACATAATATATTGTGGTTGACAGTATCGAAGGCCTTTTGCAGGTCTAAGGTTACCATACCTATGAGGTTCCCCTTTGACATTTCAGTTCTCAGGTAATCCATCAGATTAATAAGGGAGGTGTCGGTTGAGTAGGATCTTCTAAAGCCCGATTGATAGCTATGGAGAATGCTGTTGTCATTAAGGTACTTAACTACTTGAGAATACACCGCCCTCTCCAGAATTTTAGATATTATACTGAGTATACTAACAGGCCTATAGTTGATTACATCAGACCTACTATTTTTCTTGAAGATAGGAGTAACTCTGGCCTCCTTGAACCCCTCCGGTACGGTATTAGTGGTGATTGATAGATTTATTATGTGAGCAATAGGGATTGACAGTTCAGAAGCACCATCTTTTAGGAACTTAGACGGGATGTTATCAGGGCCTGTGCTCTTAGTTGGGTTTAACCTGCTTAGTTCTTTTTGAATGAAGTCATGAGATACACTTACTAGTTGGCAACTGTTGGGGGTTACCCCTTTATTGGTATAGTATGTTTGAAACTTATCAGAGTCTGTGTTAAAGGTATTTGATGCAGCTGGTAGTTTACTTACTAGTGTTGATGCAACAGATGTGTAGTAGGAATTAAAGCAATTTGCCACCTTAGATGTTTCGTGGCATACCTCATTATCGATAGTGAGTACTATGTTAGACCTATCTACTGGCTTATGGCTATACCCCAACTGTTTTAGTTGTTGCCAGAGCTTTCTGGGGTTATGCTTATACTCTTCAATTTTTGAGCAATAATGCTTTGTTCCTTTTATAAGTCTCTGTACTCTGTTCCTCACCCTTTGGAATTCATTTAGTGCTGCAATATCCTGTCTGTTTGCTTTAAATCTTTTTAGCAGCTGGTCTCTGAATTTCATATTATCTAATATCTCAGTATTCATCCAGGGTTCAGTTCTTCGTTTAATCCTAACCTCTTTAACTGGTGCAATATTATCAAGGATGGTAGTGAACATTGTTTTGAATTTTTCCCAGGCATCGTTTACGTCCGTGCAACTTGTTATCTCTGTCCAGTCACAATTGTGTAGCCTATTTACCAGTGTTTCTTTACTGTAGTTTCTAGTTGACCTCATTTTTATTGTCCTGTGTAGGCCTATCCTATCCCTAGTGATTTTCCTGGTGCAGTAAATGATGAAATGATCACTAAGACCTGTGGTAATGACGCCTGACTGACTAATGTTCTCAAGCGGTTACAAAGTATGTGGTCAATTAGGGTGGCTGAGAACTGTGTGATCCGGGTTGGTGTATTAATTAGTTGAGTGTAGCTATTTAATCCTAGAATTTGCTTATACCTTTTGCATAGCCCGTTATTTTGCTGCTGAAAACAGATATTGAAGTCGGCCAGTATTATTGTCTCGCAATTGTTTTCAACTCCGGACAAGACTCTGGAAAAGTCTTCTAAGAACTGGTCCTGGGTAGGAGGGCGGTAACTAGTTCCTACTAAGATGGGTTTGGTCTTGGGAAGCAGCACTTCAAACCAAGGTAGAACAAGGTAGAATTAATCCTTTTATTTAATTTTGTAAAGAAGTAAACTAAACGTTGAAGATAAAATACAAAGAATAAATAACAATGGTAAAGTTACTGAGAAAATGTGTGAAGTATTAAATATAAAATTTTAAAGTGTGTTCACAAAAAAAATATATTTTTGTGAAGGAGATTTTAATCCCAGATATAGCCTGAACTGGAGAATATTACTGGTTGATGATAAGTATAAAACTCTCGGACTAGACCGGATAGAACCATATTTTTTTAAGGAGTGGACAGGTAAGCCAACGGAAGGCCTCGGTCAGATGACTA
>NC_091321.1:28705127-28782627 GCF_038502225.1 Cherax quadricarinatus | reverse complement strand
TCTTTTTGTTTTTATTCTTAGTTTTCATATTGTTATTCTTGTTATTTTCATAGTGTTGTCGGTCTTTTTGTTGTTCTCGTTTTATTGTTTTTTCATGTTGTTGTTTTCGTGTTATTTATCGTTGTTTTTAGTGTTACTGTTGTTCTCAGTTGTGGTTTCTCTTGCTATTACCCATACATTTTATTGCCTTCCGATTATTTTTCGTGTTCTTCCTCTTGTTTTATCGTGTTCTCTTTATATTTGTTTCTCGTTGGTTTCTGCGTTTTTAATTTTCTTTATTGGTTTTTCTCGAGTTCTTTTTCTTTCTTGCTTTTCGCGTTGCTTTCTTTTTCGTTTGTCTTACCGTTGCTGCTGTTGTCCTTTCATGTGGTTTTCGAATCTGAGACATCCAGGTCTCGCCTTCATTTACTGACTTTACCATTATCCTACTTAAACCTATTCCTACTGCCATAAATGGAGCAGAGAGAGAGAGAGAGAGAGAGAGAGAGAGAGAGAGAGAGAATTGATGTCCCTCATATGGCTCCTACTTCATCCTGTTCCAGACTTGTATGTCTCATAACAACAAAAAAATGGATACAGGACTCGTGTTGTTTTTTTAAAGTCTTCCACCAAATTAATTGAAGATTTACACTAAATTGAGGATATACATTAAATACATGGAGAATTTACAATAAATAAATTAAGGATTTACACTAAATAAATTGAACATTTACACTAAAAAATTGATGATTTACATTAAATTGAGAATTTACACTACAAACATTGAGGATTTACACTAAATTGATGATTTGCACTAAATAAGTTGAGGATTTACGGTAAATAGTGTCACAGGGCTAATGAAGTTTTTACCAGAGTTTCTTCAGACTGTTTAAGAACATAAGAACATAAGAACGAAGGAACACTGCAGAAGGCCTACTGGCCCATGCGAGGCAGGTCCAAGTCTCCTACCGGCTTAAGCCAATGCACCCAACCTAGTCAGGTCAGGTCACATTGACTTAAGGGAGGAACACGGCAACCGACCTGGTAGCACAAGCTATCAGGTCTAACTCACACCCACCCACATCCACTCATGTATTTATCCAACCTATTTTTAAAGCTACACAACGTTCTGGCCTCTATAACGGTACTTGGGAGTTTGTTCCACTCATCCACAACTCTATTACCAAACCAGTACTTTCCTATATCCTTCCTGAATCTGAATTTTTCCAACTTAAAACCATTGCTGCGAGTCCTGTCTAGGCTAGATATTTTCAGCACACTATTTACATCCCCTTTATTTATTCCTGTCTTCCATTTATACACCTCAATCATATCCCCCCTAATTCTACGTCTTTCTAGAGAGTGCAGATTCAGGGCCCTTAGTCTATCCTCATAGGGAAGGTTTCTGATACATGGGATCAACTTTGTCATTCTCCTTTGTACATTTTCCAGAGAATTTATATCCATTCTGTAATAAGGTGACCAAAACTGTGCAGCATAATCTAAATGAGGCCTAACCAAGGATGTATAGAGTTGAAGAACAACCTGAGGACTCCTATTATTTATGCTTCTTGATATGAAGCCAAGGATTCTATTAGCTTTATTGCGAACACTTATGCACTGTTGTCTTGGTTTCAGATTACTGCTAACCAGAACTCCTAAATCTTTTTCGCAATCCGTAATATTAAGATCTACATTATTTAGTTTATATGTGGCATGGTTATTGTCCTGTCCAACATTTAGAACTTTGCATTTGTCTATATTAAACTGCATCTGCCACTTCTCCGACCACTGCATCAGTCTATTCAAATCTTCCTGGAGTGCTCGAATGTCCTCGTCAGAATGAATTCGACGGCCTATTTTGGTGTCATCGGCAAACTTGCCGATGTCGCTCTTTATGCCCTCATCTATGTCGTTTATGTAGATTGTGAACAGCAGGGGGCCCAACACTGACCCCTGTGGAACACCGCTCGTGACACTTCCCCACTCTGATTTCTCCCCATTTATACAAACTCTCTGCTGCCTATTTGTCAACCATGCCTCTATCCAGGAAAAAATTTCTCCTCCTATTCCATGTGCTTTAATTTTCCTCAATAGTCTCTGATGTGGGACCCTGTCAAAAGCCTTACTGAAGTCCATATACACAATATCATATTCATTACCATGATCTACCTCCTCAAATACCTTAGTGAAAAAAGTTAATAAATTCGTAAGGCAGGAACGCCCCTTTGTAAAACCATTCTGAGATTCGTTGATTAATTTATGCTTTTCAAGGTGGCTACGAACTGCCTCGGCAATTATTGATTCCATAAATTTTCCCACTATGGAGGTTAGGCTTATTGGTCTATAGTTCGAAGCTAAGGACCTGTCACCTGTTTTGAAAATAGGTATCACATTTGCCATTTTCCACTTATCTGGCACCATGCCAGTTTGTAGTGATATGTTGAAAAGATTAGCCAAAGGTGTGCTAAGCTCCTCTTTACATTCCTTTAGAACCCTTGCATACAGTTCATCAGGGCCTGGGGATTTGTTAGGTTTTAATTTATCTATTTGCCTAAGGACCATGTCACTTGTGACCCTAATAGTACACAGTTTATTATCGTCCTGTTCTACATAATTTATCATTACTGGAATATCGCTGGTATCCTCCTGTGTAAAAACTGAGAGGAAGTATGTGTTAAAAATTCTACACATTTCCTTATCACTGTCAGTGAGCTGACCCGAGGAACTTTTGAGTGGGCCTATCTTGTCCCTGATCTTACTTCTGTATACCTGAAAGAATCCTTTTGGGTTAGTCTTCGATTCTCTTGCAACTTTAACCTCATAATCTCTTTTTGCTTTTCTAATTCCCTTTTTTATTTCTCTCTTTAACTGAATATATCGATTTCTCAATTGCCCCTCTCCTCTTTTGATTTGCCTATATATGCCTCTCTTTTGACCAATCAGATATTTTAATCTATTGTTCATCCATTTAGGATCATTTTTGTTTGATCTGATTTCCCTATTTGGAACATAATTTGACTGAGCAGCTAGAACTATGCCCTGGAAAGCATCATATCGGCAACCATCACCACCTACCTGACCCTTAGTCAGGTCATTCCAGTTCAGCCCACCTAAGTAATTTTTCAGTCCTATGAAATCAGCCAAGCGAAAGTCAGGGACGGAGACTTGATTGCCATTATTAGGGGAATTCCATGATATATTAAAACTGAGTGATTTGTGATCACTTTCCCCAAGCTCATCATTAACCTCAAGATTATTAATTAGCGTTTCCCTACTGGCAAGAACCAAGTCAAGGAGGTTATTTCCCCTAGTTGGCTCTGTCACAAACTGTTTTAAAAAACAATCCTGGATCGTATCAAGAAAGTCACCTGACTCTAAATTTCCTGTCAAATTGCTCCAGTCAATCTGTCTATAGTTGAAATCTCCCATTAGCACAACATTTTCGTATGTAGATGCCTTACGAATTTCGTCCCATAGAAGTTTACTGCACTCCCTATCAAGATTTGGGGCCCTGTAAATCACACCCAAAATTAGTTTTTCTCGGCCCTCGAGAAGCTGTAACCAAACAGATTCAGTGGCTGACGCTTCTAATTTAATATCTTGTCTAACACAACAATTTAAATTGTCTCTGACATACATCGCTACTCCACCACCTTTCCTGTTGACCCTGTCAGTGTGGAATAATTTATAGCCTTGTATGTGACATTCAGAGGGCATCTCTCTATCTTTCAGATTGAGCCAGGTCTCTGTTATAGCAATAATATCTATGTCTCCTGCACTTGCAATTAATCTTAGCTCATCTATCTTATTTCTTACACTCCTGCTATTAGTATAGTAAACCTTAAGGGAGCTAGTCCCTTGCTGCCCTCTGCTGTCCCCCTTTGTTTGCTGACTTGATCTATTGTCTTTATTTATAACTTCATGCTGAATGCCTTTTATACATTTACTGTTTCCAACCCAAGTGTTGCAACCTGCTTGTTTCCCACACACACCCATACCTCTATCTTCCATCAGTTTAAAATCATAGGCATTTCACCAATGGCCTTCTCAATCGAGTCTGCAAGGGCTACCACCCCAGCCCCAGAGAGATGTACCCTATCCCTTGCATACATATCATGTTTGCCATAAAAGTTGTTCCAGTTGTCAATGAATGGGATTGCAAGTTCCTTGCAGTATCTGTCTAGCCAGCAATTTACACCAATTGCCCTAGACAACCATTCATTTCCTACTCCCCTTCTAGGCAAGATGCTACATATGATTGGGATCCCTCCCTTAGACTTGTTAGGTAAGACACATATGCAACAGTTAGGTATCTTTATTTTGAAACGTTTCGCCTACACAGTAGGCTTCTTCAGTCGAGTACAGAAAAGTTGATAGAAGCAGAAGATACTTGAAGACGATGTAATCAGTCCATCACCCTTAAAGTTTTGAGGTGGTCAGTCCCTCAGTCTGGAGAAGAGCATTGTTCCGTTGTCTGAAACAATATGAAGTTGAAGTGACAGAATCGGGCCTTATATAGTGCCAGGAGGTGAGACGTAGGTTGATTTGGGAGGGCAGGTCCTTCTCAAACCCAGCCGTTCTCACTAGTAGAGGTTGTCGAAGTAGATGGTCTGTACCAAGATACCCTTGTGTTGCAGTGTCTGACAGAATGAACATTAAAATGGTATAAAATACCGACAGATTGTTAGGTAAGACACATATGCAACAGTTAGGTATCTTTATTTTGAAACGTTTCGCCTACACAGTAGGCTTCTTCAGTCGAGTACAGAAAAGTTGATAGAAGCAGAAGATACTTGAAGACGATGTAATCAGTCCATCACCCTTAAAGTTTTGAGGTGGTCAGTCCCTCAGTCTGGAGAAGAGCATTGTTCCGTTGTCTGAAACAATATGAAGTTGAAGTGACAGAATCGGGCCTTATATAGTGCCAGGAGGTGAGACGTAGGTTGATTTGGGAGGGCAGGTCCTTCTCAAACCCAGCCGTTCTCACTAGTAGAGGTTGTCGAAGTAGATGGTCTGTACCAAGATACCCTTGTGTTGCAGTGTCTTCAAGTATCTTCTGCTTCTATCAACTTTTCTGTACTCGACTGAAGAAGCCTACTGTGTAGGCGAAACGTTTCAAAATAAAGATACCTAACTGTTGCATATGTGTCTTACCTAACAATCTGTCGGTATTTTATACCATTTTAATGTTCATTCTGTCAGACACTGCAACACAAGGGTATCTTGGTACAGACCATCTACTTCGACAACCTCTACTAGTGAGAACGGCTGGGTTTGAGAAGGACCTGCCCTCCCAAATCAACCTACGTCTCACCTCCTGGCACTATATAAGGCCCGATTCTGTCACTTCAACTTCATATTGTTTCAGACAACGGAACAATGCTCTTCTCCAGACTGAGGGACTGACCACCTCAAAACTTTAAGGGTGATGGACTGATTACATCGTCTTCAAGTATCTTCTGCTTCTATCAACTTTTCTGTACTCGACTGAAGAAGCCTACTGTGTAGGCGAAACGTTTCAAAATAAAGATACCTAACTGTTGCATATGTGTCTTACCTAACAATCTGTCGGTATTTTATACCATTTTAATGTTCATTCTGTCAGACACTGCAACACAAGGGTATCTTGGTACAGACCATCTACTTCGACAACCTCTACTAGTGAGAACGGCTGGGTTTGAGAAGGACCTGCCCTCCCAAATCAACCTACGTCTCACCTCCTGGCACTATATAAGGCCCGATTCTGTCACTTCAACTTCATATTGTTTCAGACAACGGAACAATGCTCTTCTCCAGACTGAGGGACTGACCACCTCAAAACTTTAAGGGTGATGGACTGATTACATCGTCTTCAAGTATCTTCTGCTTCTATCAACTTTTCTGTACTCGACTGAAGAAGCCTACTGTGTAGGCGAAACGTTTCAAAATAAAGATACCTAACTGTTGCATATGTGTCTTACCTAACAATCTGTCGGTATTTTATACCATTTTAATGTTCACTCCCTTAGACTTAATGAAATCTATAGCTGACCTGTACTTATCTAGCAGCTCTTCTCTCCTACCCTTCCCAATATCATTTCCACCAGCACTGAGACAGATAATGGGCTTGCTCCCATTACCTGACATGATATTATCCAGCCTGTTGACAATGTCCCCAACACCAGCTCCAGGGAAGCACACTCTATCTCTCATCTTCTTATTCCTATTACGAAAAGCACGGTCAATGTATCTTACCTGAGAGTCACCAACCACAAGAATGCGCTTACCTCCATTAGCAGGGGCAGTAGTACCCTTACCTTCACTGGCCACTGAAGTACATTCATCCTGAAGAACAGAGAAGCGATTTCCTACCTTCAGATCTTCACTCTTAACTTTCCTTACTCTGATGCGCCTTCCATTACTGTGAACTACTCGCCACTTGTAGCAGGTGCTGGGCTGCACCTCACTGCTGGTAGCCGTTGCTGCCTCCCCAACTACAGCCTCCTCACAGCGAGAGACAGACTGCACCTCGCTGCTAGAAGCCTCATTCCCCACAACTCCAGCCACCTCACACTCTCTCCCAGACCCATTGAGGTGGACCTTCAGCCTCCTAATCTCCTCCTGGAGAAGCAAGACCTCCTCCTTCAACTCTCCAACCTCAATTTTTAAAACACTGCAGAAGCAAGCCATGCTTTGTAACCGTCCACACTAATCCCCAAGGCAGCTCAGGGTCTGTGACCTCACGTGACGACTGACCACTTCAGTGGGTTAAGAAACCTGCGGGGCGACCTTATACCACACTTTCGCCCCTGAAGGGACACTTAAGAACATAAAGAAGGAACACTGCAACAGGCCTACTGGCCCATGCGAGGCATGTCCAATTCTCCCACCGGCTTAAGCCAATGCCTTAACCTAGTCAGGTCACTCACATTCACTTAAGGGAGGAGCACGGCATCTGACCTAGTAGCACAAGCTAGTCAGGTCCAACTCACACCCGCTCATGTATTTATCCATTTATTTATCGAACGTTCGTATTGACAATAGTGTAATCATGGAGAGTGAGAACGAGCTATGGCTGGTGACCGTGTGAATCCTTATTTCTCCTTGAGAAAAATAAGGATGGTAGAAGAAACACAGTATAATGCTTTTCTTTATTGACAGCGTTTCGCCCTCACAGTGGGCTTTATCAGGTATTAAACAATACTCAGATAACTCACACATAAGAGAATGAAACTGATGACGATGTGTCGGTCCGACTTAGATCATTAACTAGTCACAAAGAAGCACGAAGGAAAGGGAGCCAGTGGATATATAAGAGAGGAGGGGGGAGGGGAGGCGTGTTATTTGTCTATTGTTCATGATATTGTGAATTTTTATTCCTAAGTAGCAAATAGATAAATCCACCGTATGGGCGAAACGTTGCCAATAAAGGATCGTATTACAGGACATTTATGTCTCTTGTCATCGTGTTCTTATACCATTTCTCTCAATAAGGATCTCGAAGACACGGAAAACATTAAAAAAACTCATTGACAAATATTAAATTCCCTGGAGAAATAAGCTTGAAAAGAATTTAATCCATTTCCATGAACCTGTGATGAATGAAGTCAGGGAATTCCGGAAGAATGATGAAAGAAGCTCCACAGAGACCATGGATATCGTGGGAAAAAGAGGTACCAGTCATTTGTTTTCCCAGTGTCGCCATATACCCTTCAAGATGTATCCGGCATTGTTGCAAGAGCAACATTGAGTCAAGATCATCAGGTATCCCCGAGTCAAGATTATCAGGTATCCCCGAGTCAAGATCATCAGGTATCCCCGTAGAGAAACCTTGTACCAGGTTCCCTGAACTATTTTTTTTTCTTCTTCTTTTTATCCAACTTGTCGATTTTATTTCGCCCATAACTACAAAACGCCTCATCCAATCGCTTTCAAACTTTCAACACTTGTATACGGTAACCAGAAACTAATTACACTGGTACACAACCAAAATGCTTCCGAGACCAGAGTAGCAATTTCCAACTAATTTTAGGTGACTGATAATGAATATCAGGGTTAAAATTGTTCGTTATCTCTACTTTTCAGTATAGACCTACGTGTCACAACAGGTTCCAACATGCTTGTGGCAGTGTGTTTCTTACCACACTCACAGTCTGACTGACCTTCATTATTGTTCCAGCAGTCAAATACACAAGTGTAATGTATCTTGGATAAGATTCACTGTTTGTGGGGGGGGGGGCGCAGTGTCACTGCCTTGATACTGACGAGGTGCTCTTGATACAAGGAACTGACTTGTCTTCCCCTTGCTTGGATCGAATTTGAATGCCTCCCATTTCACAGCCATCACCCTTACGGATTTAGCACTTTCTTCTGGTTAAAATATAACAATTATGAGACTGATACATGGTATGAACCAGATGGAAGGTTCACGGGTTCTGACTGATACATGGTATGAACCAGATGGAAGGTTCACGGGTTCTGACTGATACATGGTATGAACCAGATGGAAGGTTCACGGGTTCTGACTGATACATGGTATGAACCAGATGGAAGGTTCACGTGTTCTGACTGATACATGGTATGAACCAGATGGAAGGTTCACGGGTTCTGACTGATACATGGTATGAACCAGATGGAAGGTTCACGGGTTCTGACTGATACATGGTATGAACCAGATGGAAGGTTCACGGGTTCTGACTGATACATGGTATGAACCAGATGGAAGGTTCACGGGTTCTGACTGATACATGGTATGAAACAGATGGAAGGTTCACGGGTTCTGGCTGATACATGGTATGAACCAGATGGAAGGTTCACGGGTTCTGGCTGATACATGGTATGAACCAGATGGAAGGTTCACGGGTTCTGGCTGATACATGGTATGAACCAGATGGAAGGTTCACGGGTTCTGACTGATACATGGTATGAACCAGATGGAAGGTTCACGGGTTCTGACTGATACATGGTATGAACCAGATGGAAGGTTCACGGGTTCTGGCTGATACATGGTATGAACCAGATGGAAGGTTCACGGGTTCTGGCTGTGTAGGCACAAATTTTGGGGATTCTGGACAATAACTAGAAAATAAATCTTGTGGTCAACTTTGAAGTTTTGGTTTTGTGTAAGTTGTTGCATATCATTTTTATTGATAAAATTGGCTTCTTTGAACTATTTGTCGGATGTTTGTTGTGATTAGAAATAAATCACAGTGTTTATTTGGTTATCTTGGCTTAGATCAACTTAATGTTCTTTAATGTGTTCTTTTGTGTAATTTAATGTGTTCTTTTGTGTTATTTGATGTGTTCTTTAATGTGTTCTTTTATGTGTCTATAATATGTGTCTATAATAGGTAGTAGGTTGATAGACAGCAACCACCCAGGGAAGTACTACCGTCCTGCCAGATGACTGTGAAACAGAAACCTGTAACTGTTTTGCATGATGGTAGGATTGCTGGTTTCTTTTTCTGTCTCATAAACACGCTAGATAACAGGGATATCTTGCTACTCCTACTTACACTTTGGTCACACTTCACAGACACGCACATGCATATATATATATACATACATCTAGGTTTTTCTCCTTTTTCTAAATAGCTCTTGTTCTTCTTTATTTCTTCTATTGTCCATGGGGAAGTGGAAAAGAATCTTTCCTCCGTAAGCCATGCGTGTCGTATGAGGCGACTAAAATGCCGGGAGCAATGGGCTAGTAACCCCTTCTCCTGTAGACATTTACTAAAAAAGAGAAGAAGAAAAACTTTATAAAACTGGGATGCTTAAATGTGCGTGGATGTAGTGCGAATGACAAGAAACAGATGATTGCTGATGTTATGAATGAAAAGAAGTTCGATGTCCTGGCCCTAAGCGAAACAAAGCTGAAGGGGGTAGGGGAGTTTCAGTGGGGGGAAATAAATGGGATTAAATCTGGAGTATCTGAGAGAGTTAGAGCAAAGGAAGGGGTAGCAGTAATGTTAAATGATCAGTTATGGAAGGAGAAAAGAGAATATGAATGTGTAAATTCAAGAATTATGTGGATTAAAGTGAAGGTTGGATGCGAGAAGTGGGTCATAATAAGCGTGTATGCACCTGGAGAAGAGAGGAATGCAGAGGAGAGAGAGAGATTTTGGGAGATGTTAAGTGAATGTATAGGAGCCTTTGAACCAAGTGAGAGAGTAATTGTGGTAGGGGACCTGAATGCTAAAGTAGGAGAAACTTTTAGAGAGGGTGTGGTAGGTAAGTTTGGGGTGCCAGGTGTAAATGATAATGGGAGCCCTTTGATTGAACTTTGTATAGAAAGGGGTTTAGTTATAGGTAATACATATTTTAAGAAAAAGAGGATAAATAAGTATACAAGATATGATGTAGGGTGAAATGACAGTAGTTTGTTGGATTATGTATTGGTAGATAAAAGACTGTTGAGTAGACTTCAGGATGTACATGTTTATAGAGGGGCCACAGATATATCAGATCACTTTCTAGTTGTAGCTACACTGAGAGTAAAAGGTAGATGGGATACAAGGAGAATAGAAGCATCAGGGAAGAGAGAGGTGAAGGTTTATAAACTAAAAGAGGAGGCAGTTAGGGTAAGATATAAACAGCTATTGGAGGATAGATGGGCTAATGAGAGCATAGGCAATGGGGTCGAAGAGGTATGGGGTAGGTTTAAAAATGTAGTGTTAGAGTGTTCAGCAGAAGTTTGTGGTTACAGGAAAGTGGGTGCAGGAGGGAAGAGGAGCGATTGGTGGAATGATGATGTAAAGAGAGTAGTAAGGGAGAAAAAGTTAGCATATGAGAAGTTTTTACAAAGTAGAAGTGATGCAAGGAGGGAAGAGTATATGGAGAAAAAGAGAGAGGTTAAGAGAGTGGTGAAGCAATGTAAAAAGAGAGCAAATGAGAGAGTGGGTGAGATGTTATCAACAAATTTTGTTGAAAATAAGAAAAAGTTTTGGAGTGAGAGTAACAAGTTAAGAAAGCCTAGAGAACAAATGGATTTGTCAGTTAAAAATAGGAGAGGAGAGTTATTAAATGGAGAGTTAGAGGTATTGGGACGATGGAGGGAATATTTTGAGGAATTGTTAAATGTTGATGAAGATAGGGAAGCTGTGATTACGTGTATAGGGCAAGGAGGAATAACATCTTGTAGGAGTGAGGAAGAGCCAGTTGTGAGTGTGGGGGAAGTTCGTGAGGCAGTAGGTAAAATGAAAGGGGGTAAGGCAGCCGGGATTGATGGGATAAAGATAGAAATGTTAAAAGCAGGTGGGGATATAGTTTTGGAGTGGTTGTTGCAATTATTTAATAAATGTATGGAAGAGGGTAAGGTACCTAGGGATTGGCAGAGAGCATGCATAGTTCCTTTGTATAAAGGCAAAGGGGATAAAAGAGAGTGCAAAAAATTATAGGGGGATAAGTCTGTTGAGTATACCTGGTAAAGTGTATGGTAGAGTTATAATTGAAAGAATTAAGAGTAAGACGGAGAATAGGATAGCAGATGAACAAGGAGGCTTTAGGAAAGGTAGGGGGTGTGTGGACCAGGTGTTTACAGTGAAACATATAAGTGAACAGTATTTAGATAAGGCTAAAGAGGTTTTGTGGCATTTATGGATTTGGAAAAGGCGTATGACAGGGTGGATAGGGGTGCAATGTGGCAGATGTTGCAAGTGTATGGTGTAGGAGGTAGGTTACTGAAAGCAGTGAAGAGTTTTTACGAGGATAGTGAGGCTCAAGTTAGAGTATGTAGGAAAGAGGGAAATTTTTTCCCAGTAAAAGTAGGCCTTAGACAAGGATGTGTGATGTCACCGTGGTTGTTTAATATATTTATAGATGGGGTTGTAAGAGAAGTAAATGCGAGGGTCTTGGCAAGAGGCGTGGAGTTAAAAGATAAAGAATCACACACAAAGTGGGAGTTGTCACAGCTGCTCTTTGCTGATGACACTGTGCTCTTGGGAGATTCTGAAGAGAAGTTGCAGAGATTGGTGGATGAATTTGGTAGGGTGTGCAAAAGAAGAAAATTAAAGGTGAATACAGGAAAGAGTAAGGTTATGAGGATAACAAAAAGATTAGGTGATGAAAGATTGGATATCAGATTGGAGGGAGAGAGTATGGAGGAGGTGAACGTATTCAGATATTTGGGAGTGGACGTGTCAGCGGATGGGTCTATGAAAGATGAGGTGAATCATAGAATTGATGAGGGAAAAAGAGTAAGTGGTGCACTTAGGAGTCTGTGGAGACAAAGAACTTTGTCCTTGGAGGCAAAGAGGGGAATGTATGAGAGTATAGTTTTACCAACACTCTTATATGGGTGTGAAGCATGGGTGATGAATGTTGCAGCGAGGAGAAGGCTGGAGGCAGTGGAGATGTCATGTCTGAGGGCAATGTGTGGTGTGAATATAATGCAGAGAATTCGTAGTTTGGAAGTTAGGAGGAGGTGCGGGATTACCAAAACTGTTGTCCAGAGGGCTGAGGAAGGGTTGTTGAGGTGGTTCGGACATGTAGAGAGAATGGAGCGAAACAGAATGACTTCAAGAGTGTATCAGTCTGTAGTGGAAGGAAGGCGGGGTAGGGGTCGGCCTAGGAAAGGTTGGAGGGAGGGGGTAAAGGAGGTTTTGTGTGCGAGGGGCTTGGACTTCCAGCAGGCATGCGTGAGCGTGTTTGATAGGAGTGAATGGAGACAAATGGTTTTTAATACTTGACGTGCTGTTGGAGTGTGAGCAAAGTAACATTTATGAAGGGGTTCAGGGAAACCGGCAGGCCGGACTTGAGTCCTGGAGATGGGAAGTACAGTGCCTGCACTTTGAAGGAGGGGTGTTAATGTTGCAGTTTAAAAACTGTAGTGTAAAGCACCCTTCTGGGAAGACAGTGATGGAGTGAATGATGGTGAAAGTTTTTCTTTTTCGGGCCACCCTGCCTTGGTGGGAATAGGCCAGTGTGATAATAAAATAATAATGAAAAAAAATATGTGTTCTCAAGATCAATCTTCAAACCTGGCGTACTATGCACACTGGACTTACTTAAAACTAACTTTCTTACTCACTTTCTTAAAAGCTAGTCAGTCTTACTTTAAAAACATTCATTGATTTTCGTTTGTGTAGGTCTCAGTTTGCTTTTTGTGGAAAAAAAAAACAGAAAAATTTAAATACTGCTTTTTATGCTAAAATTTCTGAGTGTGGCATCTGATTAACTTCAGCCTTTCCATCTGATTACTTGACAGTGCAGCATCTGAGTGGCTTCAAGCTTAAAGTGTTTGTGTATTTTACGATATTGGTCTCTGCTCCCTCTGAAAGATCTAAATTATATTTGGTCTGTGTATGATTTAATTTACCATTTTTATTGAAGAAATTTGTATATTAATTTTCGTACGATGGCTCGTGAATATCTCTTCTGATTCCCTTCAAATCGTCAACGTTAATATTGAACCGCATTATCAAGTTATGCGGCACTCTGCACTGTTCCAATCACGTGCGTTGAGGTACAGTGGACTGGGGTTGTGGAATACAGGGATACGTATCTCAGATCGCCCAGCGACCGAAATACATCTAGTTATATAATGGAAAAGTGCTCAACCCGTAGGGGTCAGACAGAACATGAGAATAAGTGCTAATCAAGGTGTAACCAAAAAGGAGTGGGCAGCTCTTCTTCCTTAGATCAAGAACTCTTCACTAGTATCACGCACTCTTCACCTCGTGAAGGGAATCTGTCAAGAACGTATGGAAACACTCAATATTAATGTTCTTGTATTATTTTGCCATAAAACACGTATTGTATTTATTAATGAATTTGTTGACTCAAAAGTTAGAAAGGTGAAAACATGAGACTTTTATTTTAGTGATATTGGAAAAATATTTTGTCACATTTATAAATTTAAACAAAAATGGTTCAGTATGATTCAACAGTTTTTCAAACAGTTGGAAATTGTTATTAAGATCCTCAGTTTCAGTGCCATGAGTTTCAGAGGATCCTGATCAACTACTGTGGGAAGGTGGGAGTTTGTAGGAGGGAATGTGTGTGGGGAGGGAATATGTAGGGTAGTGTATGTAGGGTGGTGAAGTATGTGGGGGTGGGTGTTACCAGTGTATGTTGCAGCAGCATCATGCTGTACTCTGGTTGTATTTATACTGACTCACCTCCTGGTACCCTCTCGTAACTGAAATTGTATACGATACTTAACAATCACCTCATCTTGTTCTTTCCACTTCATCATCTTGAGCCTGAAAAAGTAGTTCCAAACATCCCGTGACTCATCTGCATCTACAGCTTCCACCCATGTCCCCTGGCTCCCACTCCTCAAGAAAACCTTTCCTTCTCCACTTCATCTTTCAGTGTGTCTCCCGACACTTTTCTCTTCTAGATACACCTTGTTCCTTAAGTCGTTCCATGAAGAACATTCTCCTTAGCACTGTTACCGACCTCGTGCGGTACTTCTGCATCTTCCTAGTTACTTCTTCCCCGACAGTGATAATCTATAGTGCATGTCGGATTTTGTTTTATATACCATCAAGGTTTTCTCTTGTGTCTTAAGAACGCCTCTTCCAATCAGCTTCAAATTTTCCCAGCTGGTGTACGGTATCTAGAGACATGATCATGTTGTTATGGGGATGAGTAGGCGCCCTTTGAACAATTTCAGCCCAAGAAGTGATTTTAGCTTACAAGTAATAACTAAAAAACACCTCTCCAGATCAGCTACAAACTGTCGACACAAGTGTTACCTACACCTGTTTAGGTACTCTTTTTTATTATTTATATTGTGGATTAAAATTAATGAGAGAGACTTTACAATTGTAGGTCATGTACGTTCACAACTGACAGTTTTCTAACATAGTTAAATAAAATGGGATTATTGGTTTCCATGCAATAACTGAAGAATGCCTCTTCCGATCACCTTCAAACGTTAAACTCTACGTAGAGAATGGGTTCCACTGATCTTGGCCAGTGTCGGTTTCGATTTCCCAACTTTACTAAAAGATACTAAGAAAAATTTAATACTGGTTTCTATACAATGATTTATGAATGCATCATCAGATAATGTTGAAGCTTCAGTGTTTGTGTTTCTTACTTAGTAGAAGCTTTGCATTGTTTCTGGATTGTGAAAGTGCCAATTAGCAAAATGTTAATTCAAGAAAAAAAAAAATTCACAATACCCTGACTGGAACAGTACACAGTGTGACTTTGTAAATATCCAAGACTGACTAAAACGTCGTCGTGATCTCCTCTCTCCTATTTGTGAGTTATTTGTGTATTGTTAATTTAACCCCTCAGCTGTCCTCTGTAGTTCTTATAAGGCATACAAATACCATATTCTTAAAAAAAGTAGTAATTAAATAACAAGTCCTGTATTGTAATTTTTAGTTGACTATAACTGTGACAGGTAAACTGAAAAAAAATATAGAAAGTTCTCGTTTTTTATGAAATGTCAAAGTTTTACAACTTTAGTAGACCCTTAAAAATCACCTTCATTGTAAAGCCGGTGGTAAACCTTGATACAGAATGTTCCTCTCTCTCCTGTAAGGCTTATCTGCGATAACTAGATAATGTCTCTTGTGAGTTGCTGCAAACTGTTCTATTTAAAGAAAGATCTGGATTGAGGAATTAGATACATATGCTACACTTGGGTATCTGTAGTGGAAGACGTTTCGCCAACAAGTGACTCTGTCATTTCAGTACAGAGATGATTTATGAAGAGGGTGAAAAATGAGGCAGTCAGTCCCTCAGCCTGGATGCAGGTGTTTCTCAACCTTTGTCTTAATTCATCAAGACTAAGGTAATAATCACCGGCAAATGTGCTAAGGTTTCATGAAGAAATTATATCTAATTTCCTCGTGAAACCTTTGTATTTCTTTGCCGATTTAATTTCCTGAACCTTATAATGCTCACCTCATCCTCATTCTTTGTGGACATTCTCAGACGCCTCATAGAAGACCTCTTTGAACCCTCTTCCCAGCTCTTCAAATGCCTTCAGATTTTTCTTAGTCATTTCACTCCCTTGAGTATTATTACTTGACCTGATCTATTATTGCCATCTTCCGTCTTATATCTGTGCATTAGTTGTTGTTTGTTTTGTCTCTTTATTTTATATCACTGGTACACAACCAAAATGCTTCCGAGACCAGAGTAGCAATTTCCAACTAATTTTAGGTGACTGATAATGAATATCAGGGTTAAAATTGTTTGTTAGCTCTACTTTTCAGTATAGACCTACGTGTCACAACAGGTTCCAACATGCTTGTGGCAGTGTGTTTCTTACCACACTCACAGTCTGACTGACCTTCATTATTGTTCCAGCAGTCATAGAAGATGGTTCTGCTGTGTTTGTTTATATTCTGAGGTGAAAGGCAGGTGATTTTCTTAGCCAAACACTTTTTAAACTTATAATAAATGTTCACATTGATATGCATGTGAGGCATATTATGTTAATTATATTTTCCCACTAAATGATATAAATATTTCTGCTTAGCCGATTTAATTTCCTGAACCTTATAATGATCACCTCTGTATTATAATGATAAATTAATGAATAAATTTTCTGTTTATCTTCTAATTGTTTGTTGTTTTCTTCTCTAAGATGCCTCGTATTTGTGTGAATAGTGAAGACAACTTCTGCTACATTTGTGGTGAGGTGACCTTTGAATCACAGAAGCGCCGAATAACTGTTATGGTTAGAAAGGCATATGACCTATATTTTGGATGCAAGATTGGTGACCAGGATAAGAACTGGGCTCCACACATGTGCTACCTGGGAAGCATTCGTTAGTGGCGAAGGGATTTCTCGGAAACAGAACGAAAGGCAACTATGAAGAATTGGTGGAAAACCTCATCAAGGCTTACAAGAACATGGGATGTAACGTGTCACTTAAAATCCACTTTTTGGACTCACATTTAAACTTTTTTTTCCAGCGAACTGTGGGGCAGTTAGTGACGAACATGGTGAAAGGTTCCACCAAGATATTTCAACCATGGAAAAATGGTACCAGAACAAATATGGCACAAGAATGCTTGTGGACTATTGCTGGACAATGACAAGAGATGATTCTTCAGCCCACTATAAGCGTCAACCAAAAAGGCAGAGAGTAGGTACGGAGTAGAGTTTGAAACATACCTGGAGTTTACCTGGAGAGAGTTTCGGGGGTCAACGCCCCCGCGGCCCGGTCTGTGACCATACCGACACACATATTGTACGTTATAATAAAATAATCGTATATTACATGTATCGTATCTTTAAACATACAGCCAATAAGCATTTTTCAAGTTGATATTTGGATTCACGACATGAAAATATATGAAAATTAATTAATCTCATTTAAGCATTCAACTTTTAAAAAATTGTTGACCAGTGATATATTTTTTTTGCCTCCCTTCTTATACTTGTACAGTAATGTCTAGCTGACTTCTTAGCTCTCTGGTCTTCATTTTTAAGTGTTTTCCACAACCTTTATGATGGAAAGTTTATGTGTAGTGTATTAATATTTATTTCATGAATGGATATGGTTTGGTCTTCGTTTCTTCCCTCAACACTGTAAGATCGTGTACGTCAGCGCCACCTACGAGTCAGAACTCAAACTTAGTGTGATTCGATTGGTGACATAAAGGTTTCTTTCTTTTCCTATCTGTGTCCAGTCTATTTTCTATTACTTGTTGATCTTGCCCCGGGTGGATCCTCTCGACACACTCCACTGCACTCCTGCAAGTTGCTCTACCCTTATTGAACACCTTTATTTGTTCTGATGAATTTTTTCAAGTGTTTTGACTTGTTTATATTTGGTAACCAGTAATTGTTCCATTATTATTTACTTAACGTAAATTGTTGCCACCCTTTTCTTTAGGACCTTCGGTCATTATTCGTTCTGGAAATTTTCTTTCTGGAAACCTGCACCTTTCTCCCTCCATCCTTCATGCCTAGCCTGCACGTTTCGCTTAAGGCATGAAATCACGAGGGTTTATGCGAAATGTTCCGCCATCCAGTTCCCGTGTTCATAGGTGTTGTCCCAGTCCATACCATGGGTACCAAGTACCAACTCCATTATCAAAGACCATATATACCACCTTCGTCATCGGTATTTCAACCCTCTTAACTTTCCCTTGCACCTTTGTACTTGTAACATTAGGCACGCTACACTTGCACAGACTCTCATTGCTTCGTATTCCCTTCAGTCCTTGCTGGTCTGTCTCCCTGTGGCTTCCATGTAATTGTATCCTCTCTGGTATTTTGTGTACTGATTGTGCAGGAGTGAGTCAGGTGATGTGCAGTGGATTGTGTGAGTGTGTGTGGAGGAGTGTGTAAGAGAGTATGTGTAGGAGGAAGGAGTGTTGCGTAAGGAAGTGTCTGGTGAGTGTGTAAAGGGGATGTGAAGGAGTGCGGGGAGTGCGTGGTTGATGGTGCAAGAGGGCATGTGGAAGAGTGTGTGAAGAAGTGTTTGATGAATTATGTGAATGAATGCATAAGGAAGTGCATGAAGGAGTGTATGAGGGAGAGTGCGAGGAACTGTGAGTGGCAAACCCAAATTCCTTGCATCGAATGTGGCTAGTCGTTAACAACCTATCCACCTTGATCCTTACAACCTATCCACCTTGATCCTTACAACCTATCCACCTTGATCCTTACAACCTATCCACCTTGATCCTTACAACCTATCCACCTTGACCCTTGTTCCTAGTGTGAGGAAGCACGTATATGAGAATATGAGGGATTGAGTGTGAGGGATTGTGAATGTGTGTGAGTGAAGGTGTGTATGTACAAATGTATGAGTACATAAGGGAGCGTAAAAGGGAGTGTGTGAGTGCATGAGGTAGTATGTGAGTGCATGAGGTAGTATGTGAGTGCATGACGGTATAGCTTTAAAACAAATTCTATAATAATTGCGTGGTTGTGTGTAACATGGGCAGCTGGAGTGGTGTGTCAGGGCAGTAAATAATTGTTTCAGGGATGTTAATACTGTTTCATTTACGTAATATATAGTAATGTTAGAAATGTGTCAGAGTGAAGAAGGTGGACTGTACCTGTCAATAGACGTGTCTACTACCCGGTCATCTAGTGTCCCTCTAGCTCAGTGCTGCCCAAACTTCAGTCTGCCGCCCCTTTGACTGCCAGGTCACATCCCTAGCACCACACACACACACACACACACACACACACACACACACACACACACACACACACACATCATCGTGTTAGGTTTACTGCAAATACAAAACAGGAACTAATCTAACACTATAAACAAGTTTATTTATTTCACAAATAAAAATTAGCATATTAAACCAATTTATTTAGCAGTATGAAAGAATAAATTTACATCACATTTGTAACTACACTGTTTTCACAGTGTTAATGAGATGGATGAACATGGTGCAGCAACATCAGTTCCTCAGCGTCAGTCTTGAAGCCACTAAGAGGAAATTGTAGATTCCTAAATTCAGTAAATTTGAGTTTTTTTTTTTATGCTTGAAGCAGAAGGTTGGTTGCTGTAGTGAAGCTTCGCTCTGCTAAATATCATGTTCGTGACCTTAGATTTTGTTATACAGTTTTTGTAAAAGAAACTCTCCCTTGGTTCTAATGCCCCCCTGCCGCCCCCTTTTTCCTCAACCCCCCCCCTCACCTGGATCTTTCCACCGCCCCCGGGGGGGAGGTACCGCCCACTTTGGAAATCACTGGTCTAGCTGTACTGGCCGTGTGTGGGCTTAAGGTTATCCTAGGTAATTTACACTGTCTACCTAAATAAACTTACTAATTTCTATAGACACTTACGGTGATTGGAAAAAACACTCAATATACTTACCTGCCATAAACATGTTGAGTGTCCCAGTTACATTTGAGAGAGACATGTCGTAGACATGTGTCTACAGAGTAACCGGGCTGCCAGAAGAGGGTATTGTGGTATATACTAAATTCTATTATGGTGAGATACCAGCACATGACTGGTAGGAGAAGCAGTTTGGTACTGACTCCATCCTCCCTTCCTCTGTACTGCCGCAGAAACAGAGAATCAAGAGTTGATATCACTGAGAGGCAAGAACTGACATCACTGAGAGGCTAGAGTTGATATCACTGAGAGGCAAGAACTGACATCACTGAGAGGCAAGAGCTGACATCACTGAGAGGCAAGAGAAGACATCACTGAGAGGCAAGAGCTGACATCACTGAGAGGCAAGAGCTGACATCACTGAGAGGCAAGAGATGACATCACTGAAGGCAAGAGCTGACATCACTGAGAGGCAAGAGCTGACATCACTGAGAGGCAAGAGCTGGCATCACTGAGAGGCAAGAACTGACATCACTGGGAGGCAATAGTTGACATCACTGAGAGGCAAGAGCTGACATCACTGAGAGGCAAGAGCTGACATCACTGAGAGGCAAGAGCTGACATCACTGAGAGGCAAGAGCTGACATCACTGAGAGGCAAGAGTTGACATCACTGAGCGGCAAGTGTTGACATCACTGAGGGCAATAGCTGCCATCACTGAGAGGCAAGAGCTGACATCACTGAGAGGCAAGAGCTGACATCACTGAGAGGCAAGAGCTGACATCACTGAGAGGCAAGAGCTGACATCACTGAGAGGCAAGAGCTGACATCACTGAGAGGCAAGAGATGACATCACTGAGAGGCAAGAGCTGACATCACTGAGAGGCAAGAGCTGACATCACTGAGAGGCAAGAGCTGGCATCACTGAGAGGCAAGAACTGACATCACTGAGAGGCAATAGTTGACATCACTGAGAGGCAAGAGCTGACATCACTGAGAGGCAAGAGCTGACATCACTGAGAGGCAAGAGCTGACATCACTGAGAGGCAAGAGCTGACATCACTGAGAGGCAAGAGTTGACATCACTGAGAGGCAAGAGTTGACATCACTGAGAGGCAAGAGTTGACATCACAGAGGGCAAGAGCTGACATCACTGAGAGGCAAGAGCTGACATCACTGAGAGGCAAGAGCTGACATCACTGAGAGGCAAGAGCTGACATCACTGAGAGGCAAGAGCTGACATCACTGAGAGGCAAGAGCTGACATCACTGAGAGGCAAGAGCTGACATCACTGAGAGGCAAGAGGTGAAAAACATAACGGCAAAACAACAATGACGTTTGATTGCATCATAATACTTAAGTGTTCAAGGAACCCTTGATTATTTCTTCTCACAAAACTGTAGTCAGCAACTGGAGGGAAGTGTTGCTCTCGTACAAGCAGATTTCCACAGTAGCTAAGATGGCTGAGGGTGAAGCCTACACATAGACTACACTGTGTCAAACTGCATATTAATTATACTGTGTCTTCTTGCGAGGATTCCCAGGGTTGGGCTACCAGCCTCTTCTACATTTCATTACCAACCTTCCAGTGTATACCACCAGTATACTTATAATAGTTTACCTTATTAAGTATATCTAACTAACACGTAGACGACAATGTTGATTTTGGTCATCTGTTACGTTTCAGTAATAAGACAATTACTTCAGTGTTATTCCCGAAACACTTTCCAGGAGATAGAATCTTCAGTGAATGTAATAATAATAATAATAATAATAATAATAATAATAATAATAATAATAATAATAATTTATTTGAAAGATGGTTCTTACATCTTACCTCGGATTTTGTGTTTATGACAATTTGTACGATATTTACAGTGTCTCTTATTTACAATGTCTCTTATTTACAGTGTCTCTTATTTACAATGTCTCTTATTTACAGTGTCTTATTTACAGTGTCTCTTATTTACAGTGTTTCTTATTTACAGTGCCTCTTATTTACAATGTCTCTTATTTACAGTGTCTTATTTACAGTGTCTCTTATTTACAATGTCTCTTATTTACAATGTCTCTTATTTACAGTGTCTTATTTACAGTGTCTCTTATTTACAGTGCCTCTTATTTACAATGTCTCTTATTTACAGTGTCTTATTTACAGTGTCTCTTATTTACAGTGTCTTATTTACAGTGCCTCTTATTTACAATGTCTCTTATTTACAGTGTCTTATTTACAGTGTCTTATTTACAGTGCCTCTTATTTACAGTGCCTCTTATTTACAGTGCCTCTTATTTACAGTGCCTCTTATTTACAGTGCCTCTTATTTACAATGTCTCTTATTTACAGTGTCTTATTTACAGTGTCTTATTTACAGTGCCTCTTATTTACAGTGCCTCTTATTTACAATGCCTCTTATTTACAGTGCCTCTTATTTACAATGCCTCTTATTTACAGTGCCTCTTATTTACAGTGCCTCTTATTTACAATGTCTCTTATTTACAGTGTCTTATTTACAGTGTATCTTATTTACAGTGCCTCTTATTTACAGTGCCTCTTATTTACAATGCCTCTTATTTACAGTGCCTCTTATTTACAGTGCCTCTTATTTACAATGTCTCTTATTTACAGTGCATCTTATTTACAGTGCCTCTTATTTACAATATCTCTTATTTACAGTGTCTTATTTACAGTGTCTCTTATTTACAGTGCCTCTTATTTACAGTGTCTCTTATTTACAATGCCTCTTATTTACAGTGCCTCTTATTTACAATGTCTCTTATTTACAGTGTCTTATTTACAGTGTCTCTTATTTACAGTGCCTCTTATTTACAGTGCCTCTTATTTACAATGCCTCTTATTAACAGTGCCACTTATTTACAGTGCCTCTTATTTACAGTGTCTTATTTATAGTGTCTCTTATTTACAGTGCCTCTTGTTTACAGTGTCTCTTATTTACAGTGCCTCTTATTTACAGTGCCTCTTATTTACAATGCCTCTTATTTAGTGCCTCTTATTTACAGTTCCTCTTATTTACAGTGTCTTATTTACAGTGTCTCTTATTTACAGTGTCTCTTATTTACAATGCCTCTTATTTACAGTGCCTCTTATTTACAGTGCCTCTTATTTACAATGCCTCTTATTTACAATGCCTCTTATTTACAATGCCTCTTATTTACAATGCCTCTTATTTACAGTGTCTTATTTACAGTGTCTCTTATTTACAGTGTCTTATTTACAATGCCTCTTATTTACAATGCCTCTTATTTACAGTGTCTTATTTACAGTGCCTCTTATTTACAGTGTCTTATTTACAGTGTCTCTTATTTACAGTGCCTCTTGTTTACAGTGTCTCTTATTTACAGTGCCTCTTATTTACAGTGCCTCTTATTTACAATGCCTCTTATTTACAGTGCCTCTTATTTACAGTGCCTCTTATTTACAGTGTCTTATTTACAGTGTCTCTTATTTACAGTGTCTCTTATTTACAATGCCTCTTATTTACAGTGCCTCTTATTTACAGTGCCTCTTATTTACAGTGCCTCTTATTTACAGTGCCTCTTATTTACAGTGCCTCTTATTTACAGTGCCTCTTATTTACAATGTCTCTTATTTACAGTGTCTTATTTACAGTGTCTCTTATTTACAGTGCCTCTTATTTACAGTGCCTCTTATTTACAATGTCTCTTATTTACAGTGTCTTATTTACAGTGTCTCTTATTTACAGTGCCTCTTATTTACAATGTCTCTTATAATGTCTCTTATTTACAATGTCTCTTATTTACAGTGCCTCTTATTTACAATGTCTCTTATTTACAGTGTCTTATTTACAGTGTCTCTTATTTACAGTGCCTCTTATTTACAGTGCCTCTTATTTACAATGTCTCTTATTTACAGTGTCTTATTTACAATGTCTCTTATTTACAGTGCCTCTTATTTACAATGTCTCTTATTTACAGTGTCTTATTTACAGTGTCTCTTATTTACAGTGTCTTATTTACAGTGTCTTATTTACAGTGCCTCTTATTTACAATGTCTCTTATTTACAGTGTCTTATTTACAATGTCTCTTATTTACAGTGTCTTATTTACAATGTCTCTTATTTACAGTGTCTTATTTACAATGTCTCTTATTTACAGTGTCTTATTTACAGTGTCTTATTTACAATGCCTCTTATTTACAGTGTCTTATTTACAGTGTCTTATTTACAATGTCTTATTTACAGTGTCTTATTTACAATGTCTTATTTACAGTGTCTTATTTACAATGTCTTATTTACAGTGTCTTATTTACTATGTCTCTTATTTACAGTGTCTTATTTACAATGTCTCTTATTTACAGTGTCTTATTTACAATGTCTCTTATTTACAGTGCCTCTTATTTACAATTCCTCTACTTTATAGTGCTTCTAATTTACCTTAACGTCATTTAACACTTTGCTAAACACCCGTAAGGGTTAGACTTTAATTGATCTCAGTGACAACTTATTGTAATCATAATTTTAATAATGATAATACAGTAATAGTCTTACAGGAGAGACATGTGTGTGTGTGTGTGTGTGTGTGTGTGTGTGTGTGTGTGTGTGTGTGTGTGTGTGTGTGTGTGTGACGGAGTGCGTTGTGAGTGTTCCAATGAGGTGTGGGTGTGGGGATTGTGGGTGTTGGTGTGGGTGTCCGTGTGGGGATTGTGGGTGTTGGTTTGGAGAGTGTGGGGGTGTTTGTGTGGGTGTTGGTATGGATGTTGGTGTGGGGGATGCGGGAGTGTTTGTGTGGGGGTGGGGGTGGGCGCGCCTACAAACATCACTGGACCAGCATGGTGGAGCCCCGCCCTTACCTACCTTCTTCCAGGCTCGGCCGAGCGTACATCAGAGATTCGCCCACACCTAGTGGGTGGTGGGCGGTTGATTTGGGTTGTATGCGGTGGGTGGTGGGAGTTGGACAGTGGGTGATATGTGGTGGGTGGTGGGTGGCGAGTTGAGGGCGGTGGGTGGCAAGTGGTAGGTGGAACACACTTCTCCCAGTTCTCGTTCAATAATCTAAAACATAACCACTTAAATATTACATAGGATCAGATCCTGGTGCTGTCTCCAGCACCTGAGTCTTGGTACTGGTGGAGCCACCCAGCCTCACCCACCAACCATCACCTGAGTCTTGGTACTGGTGGAGCCACCCAGCCTCACCCACCAACCATCACCTGAGTCTTGGTACTGGTGGAGCCACCCAGCCTCACCCACCAACCATCACCTGAGTCTTGGTACTGGTGGAGCCACCCAGCCTCACCCACCAACCATCACCTGAGTCTTGGTACTGGTGGAGCCACCCAGCCTCACCCACCAACCATCACCTGAGTCTTGGTACTGGTGGAGCCACCCAGCCTCACCCACCAACCATCACCTGAGTCTTGGTACTGGTGGAGCCACCCAGCCTCACCCACCAACCATCACCTGAGTCTTGGTACTGGTGGAGCCACCCAGCCTCACCCACCAACCATCACCTGAGTCTTGGTACTGGTGGAGCCACCCAGCCTCACCCACCAACCATCACCTGAGTCTTGGTACTGGTGGAGCCACCCAGCCTCACCCACCAACCATCACCTGAGTCTTGGTACTGGTGGAGCCACCCAGCCTCACCCACCAACCATCACCTGAGTCTTGGTGCTGGGGGAGCCACCCAGCCTCACCCACCAACCATCACCTGAGTCTTGGTGCTGGGGGAGCCACCCAGCCTCACCCACCAACCATCACGTGAGTCTTAGTGCTGGGGGAGCCACCCAGCCTCACCCACCATCACCTGAGTCTTAGTGTTGGGGGAGCCACCCAGCCTCACCCACCAACCATCACCTGAGTCTTAGTGCTGGGGGAGCCACCCAGCCTCACACACCAACCATCACTTGAGTCTTAGTGCTAGGGGAGCCACCCAGCCTCACCAACCATCACCTGAGTCTTAGTGCTGAGGGAGCCACCTAGCCTCACCCACCATCACCTGAGTCTTTGTGCTGGGGGAGCCCGCCAGCCAGCCTTTCCCGCCATCACCTGAGTCTTAGTGCTGGGGGAACCACCCAGCCTCACCCACCAACCATCACCTGAGTCTTAGTGCTAGGGGAGCCACCCAGCCTCACCAACCATCACCTGAGTCTTAGTGCTGAGGGAGCCACCTAGCCTCACCCACCATCACCTGAGTCTTAGTGCTGGGGGAGCCATCCAGCCTCACCCACCATCACCTGACTCTTAGTGCTGGGGGAGCCAGCCAGCCTCACCCACCATCACCTGAGTCTTAGTGCTGGGGGAGCCACCCAGCCTCACCCACCATCACCTGAGTCTTATTGCTGGGGGAGCCACCCTACCTCACCCACCATCACCTGAGTCTTAGTGCTGGGGGAGCCAGCCAGCCTCACCCACCATCACCTGAGTCTTAGTGCTGGGGGAGCCAGCCAGCCTCGCCCACCATCACCTGAGTCTTAGTGCTGGGGGAGCCAGCCAGCCTCACCCACCATCACCTGAGTCTTAGTGCTGGGGGAGTCACCCAGCCTCACCCACCATCACCTGAGTCTTAGTGCTGGGGAAGCCACCCAGCCTCACCCACCATCACCTGAGTCTTAGTGCTGGGAGAGCCAGCCAGCCTCACTCACCATCACCTGAGTCTTAGCTGCTGGGAGAGCCAGCCAGCCTCACCCACCATCACCTGAGTCTTAGTGCTGGGGGAGCCAGCCAGCCTCACCCACCATCACCTGAGTCTTAGTGCTGGGAGAGCCAGCCAGCCTCACCCACCATCACCTGAGTCTTAGTGCTGGGAGAGCCAGCCAGCCTCACCCACCATCACCTGAGTCTTAGTGCTGGGGGAGCCAGCCAGCCTCACCCACCATCACCTGAGTCTTAGTGCTGGGGGAGCCAGCCAGCCTCACCCACCATCACCTGAGTCTTAGTGCTGGGGGAGCCACCAAGCCTCACCCACCATCACCTGAGTCTTAGTGCTGAGGGAGCCACCAAGCCTCACCCACCATCACCTGAGTCTTAGTGCTGAGGGAGCCACCAAGCCTCACCCACCATCACCTGAGTCTTAGTGCTGGGGGAGCCACCCAGCCTCACCCACCATCACGTGAGTCTTAGTGCTGGGGGAGCCAGCCAGCCTCACCCACCATCACCTGAGTCTTAGTGCTGGGGGAGCCAGCCAGCCTCACCCACCATCACGTGAGTCTTAGTGCTGGGGGAGCCAGCCAGCCTCACCCACCATCACCTGAGTCTTAGTGCTGGGGGAGCCAGCCAGCCTCACCCACCATCACCTGAGTCTTAGTGCTGGGAGAGCCAGCCAGCCTCACCCACCATCACCTGAGTCTTAGTGCTGGGAGAGCCAGCCAGCCTCACCCACCATCACCTGAGTCTTAGTGCTGGGGGAGCCAGCCAGCCTCACCCACCATCACCTGAGTCTTAGTGCTGCGGGAGCCAGCCAGCCTCACCCACCATCACCTGAGTCTTAGTGCTGGGGGAGCCACCAAGCCTCACCCACCATCACCTGAGTCTTAGTGCTGGGGGAGCCACCAAGCCTCACCCACCATCACCTGAGTCTTAGTGCTGGGGGAGCCACCCAGCCTCACCCACCATCACCTGAGTCTTAGTGCTGGGGGAGCCACCAAGCCTCACCCACCATCACCTGAGTCTTAGTGCTGGGGGAGCCACCAAGCCTCACCCACCATCACCTGAGTCTTAGTGCTGGGGGAGCCACCAAGCCTCACCCACCATCACCTGAGTCTTAGTGCTGGGGGAGCCACCCAGCCTCACCCACCATCACCTGAGTCTTAGTGCTGGGGGAGCCACCAAGCCTCACCCACCATCACCTGAGTCTTAGTGCTGGGGGAGCCACCAAGCCTCACCCACCATCACCTGAGTCTTAGTGCTGGGGGAGCCACCAAGCCTCACCCACCATCACCTGAGTCTTAGTGCTGGGGGAGCCACCAAGCCTCACCCACCATCACCTGAGTCTTAGTGCTGGGGGAGCCACCCAGCCTCACCCACCATCACCTGAGTCTTAGTGCTGGGGGAGCCACCCAGCCTCACCCACCATCACCTGAGTCTTAGTGCTGGGGGAGCCACCAAGCCTCACCCACCATCACCTGAGTCTTAGTGCTGGGGGAGCCACCAAGCCTCACCCACCATCACCTGAGTCTTAGTGCTGGGGGAGCCACCCAGCCTCACCCACCATCACCTGAGTCTTAGTGCTGGGGGAGCCACCAAGCCTCACCCACCATCACCTGAGTCTTAGTGCTGAGGGAGCCACCCAGCCTCACCCACCATCACCTGAGTCTTAGTGCTGGGGGAGCCACCAAGCCTCACCCACCATCACCTGAGTCTTAGTGCTGGGGGAGCCACCCAGCCTCACCCACCATCACCTGAGTCTTAGTGCTGGGGGAGCCACCCAGCCTCACCCACCATCACCTGAGTCTTAGTGCTGGGGGAGCCACCCAGCCTCACCCACCATCACCAGAGTCTTAGTGCTGGGGGAGCCAGCCAGCCTCACCCACCATCACCTGAGTCTTAGTGCTGAGGGAGCCACCAAGCCTCACCCACCATCACCTGAGTCTTAGTGCTGAGGGAGCCACCAAGCCTCACCCACCATCACCTGAGTCTTAGTGCTGGGGGAGCCAGCCAGCCTCACCCACCATCACGTGAGTCTTAGTGCTGGGGGAGCCACCAAGCCTCACCCACCATCACCTGAGTCTTAGTGCTGAGGGAGCCACCAAGCCTCACCCACCATCACCTGAGTCTTAGTGCTGAGGGAGCCACCAAGCCTCACCCACCATCACCTGAGTCTTAGTGCTGGGGGAGCCACCCAGCCTCACCCACCATCACGTGAGTCTTAGTGCTGGGGGAGCCAGCCAGCCTCACCCACCATCACCTGAGTCTTAGTGCTGGGGGAGCCAGCCAGCCTCACCCACCATCACGTGAGTCTTAGTGCTGGGGGAGCCACCCAGCCTCACCCACCATCACCTGAGTCTTAGTGCTGGGGGAGCCACCAAGCCTCACCCACCATCACCTGAGTCTTAGTGCTGGGGGAGCCACCCAGCCTCACCCACCATCACGTGAGTCTTAGTGCTGGGGGAGCCACCCAGCCTCACCCACCATCACCTGAGTCTTAGTGCTGGGGGAGCCACCAAGCCTCACCCACCATCACCTGAGTCTTAGTGCTGGGGGAGCCACCCAGCCTCACCCACCATCACCTGAGTCTTAGTGCTGGGGGAGCCACCCAGCCTCCACGAAACATTTAGAAACCTGATTAAACTTTCCCGCATTTTGTGTGTCTCTTCATGCATGACGTCTCCATTGACCAATCATGGCTATGCTCAAGGTTTTTCTCGTCCAATGAACAGCCTTCCCGGGTACACCCTTCCAATTACTAGCAGATGATGCCTGTGACGTAATCAGGCACTCGGCCAATTGTGTATAGGCTTCATAATCTACCAGGAAAGTACACATTGAAAAAAATATATATTACAATAAATATTCAGGAGGTACAAAGTCATTAGCGGACCTAACACGGAGAGTTTGTCTTGAGTGGAGTATATCTCACCTCACCTTGTCAACACTACCCATAAAATCATATCTACACTAACTGTGCTATCACGGTATTACATTGTAGAGGCGTAACTGTGGAAGTCTTCATTACGAGGAAAGTATCAAACCAAGGTACTTTTGGGGTTAGAACCTATGGCGAGTGAGTCTTAAAATCCAGGCCAGTGCGTATGCCACTGGGCCAGCTGGCTACAATTATAGGGAAATTAGCATGGGCACTACTGCGACCACAAATGCAAGTTTTTACAGATGGATCTCCCGCCAGCGTGGCCGTGGCCACACTGGCCGGAGATTCATGGTGGCCCGTGGCGGTGTATAAGTATACCTAAGTATACTTATACCTAAGTATACCTAAGTAGACTCACTCCCCATGGGTTTTAACCCTACCCGCACCATGAGTTGTTTGCAATCGTGTTATAACGATTTCGTGAGTCACGAGGCAGGTATTATTACCCGGCAACAATACCAGGTGTGGTGACCTTGATGGTAGCGTCAACAATACCAGGTGTAGTGACCTTGATGGTAGCGTCCGTAGGAACCCCAGCTGCCGCAGTCTTAACTAAACTGTCCACAAGTGTCGCCTTATTCTTGCTACTTCTTAATGTTTTACATTATATATTTAATATGAGATGCAGTAATGGAGGACCCCATACAGTGTTCCACATGTATGTGTGACAAAACATTTGGGGAAAGGGTGTTATTAAACCAACTGATTAATCGTTAAGAGATGGGGGGGGGGGCGAAAGCTGGATTTCCTTTCTTCAGCCCAAATATACAAATGGTGTTGCAAGCAGCTGCCAGACATAATTTACACAAGTGTTGGGTGATAGCAATACTTTAAGGAAAAGAAAAGCCAGCGTTATCCTTCCACCTGAAGGACAAACGACTACGAAAATCGGAAAAGAGAAACTGAACCAGAGATTGAATAAGACAGCGGACCTGAAGCACCGGCGTACGGTGGAGAATCAGCGGAATTGCCTAATTTTTATTTTCATAAGCACTACATTTCGCCTACCAGCCGACTGTTATCCATTCTTAGAGAGGCAGTGCTAAACATGACCTTAAATAAACCTGTGTCTGTCTTCCTTAACCAACTTACATATATTCAAACATTAATGAACTTGTTATTTAAGTTTCGCAATGTTTTAATTCTGAAGTTCATTAACTAGCGTTTTCATTTAGATTTTATGCCCAGTGCATTATATATTTATTAGTATATACCTTGAGTATTGCCTTATTGTTTCTAAAGAACGAATCACTGCACTTGACCAATCATCTTGCAGATAGATTCAAATCTCGCCGGAACATACTGCGCATACTGATTCAAATTCTTTGCCGTGGAAATGCAAAAGATCCGTTTCACCCTTAATAATGTCTGTGTCTCACAGTGGGGAGAATCGCTCGGATTGGAGTCACTGACTCTTACACAGATACGACAAAAGTCGTATTGGTGTATCAAAAACGAGGCCTGCTTAAACCAGTCCCCGCTTGCTATTGTTCAGTGTAGGCAACCACAGCAAGATAACACTGAGCAATGTTGTCACACACAAACTTGTCATCTCCACAATAACCTGGTGCCTGGAGCTGAAACCTGGGGTTTCCTGTCCTGTTCTGTTAGTGGCAGTGCCAGTAGACTTTACTATCAATTAGATGAAGGCTATTGAGCAGCCCTCAACCTCGATCATGCAGTGGGAAACGATGGTGTTCCCTCATGAGGTTCCTCACCCTGTCCTTCTTCAGTTGTGTAGCCGACACGGGGATCTCTTACTCCGTGCTGTAGATGTTAGGTCATCTAAGTGCAACCGTGACAGGTCAGATGAAGATAATGGTAATACACACACAAAGAATGTGAATAAAACAGAAATTTCCACTCCCACCTTTGTAACAACCGTCCCAACTGCAGCCTCATCATTGCTGGACTTTGAGAACACTTCCCTGTCATATGACATTTCTTCGATGTTGTCTTCTAACCCTCAGAGAATTATTTTAAACCTAAAGAACTAACCAGTTCAATGGAATATTTCCTCTCATCGAATGTTGTCTGCATTACGCTAGGCAATTTTAGTATGTCTTTGCTTATGGTCATTCCAGTTTTGATTTTCACTCTATTATTTGCCCATGTTGGAACAGAATAAAAAGACACGATACATTGACTGAAACAATACACAAATAACTTGCACATAGAATAAAACTTATGAAGACCGAAACGTCGTCATGTTTCACTCTCTTACGTTAGGATTATTTGTATATTTTGGAACTCAACTGTTTTTACATTACATTGTCAAATATTTTTATAGTTTTGTCAGGTTTGATATTGTCCTGTAATAGTTTCTGTCTGAGAGACTTTCTTCCTCCCACACTGACATTACTCTGGAAAGGATATCTGAGAGACCTGGGGTCACCCTGGCCCTTAACAGTCTGCATCTGAGAGACCTGGGGTCACCCTGGCCCTTAACAGTCCGCATCTGAGAGACCTGTGGTCACCCTGGCCCTTAACAGTCCGCATCTGAGAGACCTGGGGTCACCCTGGCCCTTAACAGTCTGCATCTGAGAGACCTGTGGTCACCCTGGCCCTTAACAGTCCGCATCTGAGAGACCTGGGGTCACCCTGGCCCTTAACAGTCTGCATCTGAGAGACCTGGGGTCACCCTGGCCCTTAACAGTCCGCATCTGAGAGATCTGGGGTCACCCTGGCCCTTAACAGTCCGCATCTGAGAGACCTGGGGTCACCCTGGCCCTTAACAGTCCGCATCTGAGAGACCTGGGGTCACCCTGGCCCTTAACAGTCCGCATCTGAGAGACCTGGGGTCACCCTGGCCCTTAACAGTCTGCATCTGAGAGACCTGGGGTCACCCTGGCACTTAACAGTCCGCATCTGAGAGACCTGGGGTCACCCTGGCCCTTAACAGTCTGCATCAAAAATGGCTGCTTTGAGAGCCTCACTCTTCACAACCTTCTTATAGACAAAATAAAAAGGACCTTAACCGTACACTTACGAGTTACTAGGTTCGTTTTTAGTGGAATAAGGTTAGATAAGATTCGTCAAGAAACAGAACCATTATCTTAGTTTAGTGAGGGAAAACTATTAGTTTTATTAAAAGTATTGATATCTTAGCATGAAGGTTCACTGCACTGGAAGAGTTAATATTTTATTGTCTTTATTTGGTTCAAAATTTTTTTGAGATATTTTAATCGGAATGTTCTTCGTGTTTCTTTGTATTTACTTGAATTCTAGATTAGTTTGGTCCTCAGAATTATACTAGAGATGTATAATTTCATTTTTTTTTAATTTTTAAGAGAGGCCTAGTTTCTACTACATTTCAAAGTCATGGCTGTGATGGATAGTACTTATGTGCATATAACATTAAGTCTAAAACTGTTTATTATACTGTGGTATATATGTTCGAATATTTAATTATGTCATGTTAATTCTGGAATGTTCGAAGCTGCAATATTTCCGGCAAATAAATAAATACTTCTTATACGTTAGGAAAGTCTTGTAATAATTCTTTATATACGTTATGGATGTGTTAAAGTATCGGTGATACACACACACACACACACACACACACACACACACACACACACACACACACACACACACACACACACACACACACACACACACACACACACACAACAGGCGGGGCCAGGAGCTATGAATCGACCCCTGCAACCACAAATAGCTGAGTATACACACGCGCGCGCGCGTGTTTCTGCATTATCGACAAGTGACTTTCGCAACTAATAATTAACACAATAGACCAAATAATGAATAGTGGCATTATCATCTCAGAGAAATTATGTTATTTAATATTTAACTTTCCTGTGTTGTTTAATATCTACTGTGTATCGTCCCATCCCTAAGTGTGTTGTGAATATTATGTTGTAAATATGACGGGTTGTAGAGGTGGGTCGGTTATTTAGAGAGGATAGAGCAAAATAGGATAACTTGGAGGGTGTATAAATCTGTAATGGAGGGAAGGAGGGGTAGGGGTTGTCCTAGGAAGAGGAGGGAGGGAGTAAAAGATGTTTTGTGTGCAAGGGGCTTGGACAGGCAACAGGCATGTGTGAGTATGTTAGATAGGAGTGAATGGAGACGAATGGTTTTTGGAACTTTACGAGCTGTCGGAGTATGAGGAGTGTAATATTTTGTGAAGAAATTCAAAGAAACTGGTTAGCCGGACTTAAGTCCTGGAGGTGGGAAGTACAATGCCTGCACTCTAAACGAGGAGTCTGGGATAATTGCTGTTCAGAGTGACATCTAAACTGTCGTATCTGAGCGTCTCTATCAAGACAGTGATAGTGTGAATGATGGTAAAAGTGTCTTTTTCGGGTAATCCTGCCTCTATGAAAAACAAAAATAGTCAAATTCCAAGCGGTTTCGTGATTTCTCACACTATCAACGAACTATGATAAATATTCTCTAGTTAAGAATTTTAATATCAAAGTTGTATTTAAAAATCTTAATACAATAAAAATTTTATTAAAAATTCCCCCCAAAAAATGCTGACAGCTGTGTCTATTAGATTCCCTGAAAAAATGGGAAATTCTTAAACTAAGATTACAACAGCATAAATATAGCATTAGAATTATACAAGAATCTAATACTCTGTTTATTAATGTGAGAGATTTTAACCATCAAGTTGATTTTCAAAAAGTTGAAAAAGTTGTATGAAGACAATGGTGACAGAAATATAATAGAATCAAGTTTCATACAAAATAGATTTGAATTTAATATGAATATTTCTTTAGGATTATACAAATTTAATTAAT
Organism: Cherax quadricarinatus; assembly: GCF_038502225.1. Lineage (NCBI taxonomy): Eukaryota > Metazoa > Arthropoda > Malacostraca > Decapoda > Parastacidae > Cherax > Cherax quadricarinatus. The sequence goes on along the minus strand of NC_091321.1, from coordinate 28,748,609 downwards.
TTATAATTAATAAAATTTGGGAAGAATTTAAGATACATTCGACAAGTTAAAATCTTTAAGTTTGGGTAGAATATAGACTATGTTTGACAGGTCCTTGACCACCTTGACCACCTCACCCACCTTGACCACCTCACCCACCTTGACCACCTCACCCACCTTGACCACCTCACCCACCTTGACCACCTCACCCACCTTGACCACCTCACCCACCTTGACCACCTCACCCGCCTTGACCACCTCACCCACCTTGACCACCTCACCCACCTTGACCACCTCACCCACCTTGACCACCTCACCCACCTTGACCACCTCACCCACCTTGACCACCTCACTCACCTTGACCACCTCACCCACCTTGACCACCTCACCCACCTTGACCACCTCACCCACCTTGACCACCTCACCCACCTTGACCACCTTGACCACCTCACCCACCTTGACCACCTCACCCACCTTGACCACCTCACCCGCCTTGACCACCTCACCCACCTTGACCACCTCACCCACCTTGACCACCTCACCCACCTTGACCACCTCACCCACCTTGACCACCTCACCCACCTTGACCACCTCACCCACCTTGACCACCTCACCCACCTTGACCACCTCACCCGCCTTGACCTCACCCGCATGACGGTGAAGTGTAATCTCACCCTTATGTCTGCTGCTAATCTTTTATTTTTATAGTTCCTTGATAATGTGAGAAATCACGAAAGTCCTTGTGATATCACATATTTAGTATGATCTTATTGCACACACATATATATATATATATATATATCTTTCAACAAACCGACCGTATCCCACCGAGGCAGGGATGCCCAAAAAGAAAAACAAAAGTTTCTCTTTTTTAAATTTAGTAATTTATACAGAAGAGGTTACTAGCCCCTTGCTCCCGCCATTTTAGTCGCCTCTTACAACACGCATGACTTACGGAGGAAGAATTCTGTTCCACTTCCCCATGGAGATAAGAGGAAATAAACAAGAACAAGAACTAGAAAGAAAATAGAGGAAAACCCAGAGGGGTGTGTGTAGTTTATATATGCTTGTACATGTATGTGTAGTGTGACCTAAGTGTAAGTAGAAGTAGCAAGACTTACCTGAAATCTTGCATGTTTATGAGACAGCAAAAAGGACACCAGCAATCCTACCATCATGTAAAACAATTACAGGCTTTCGTTTTACACTCACTTGGCAGGACGGTAGTACCTCCCTGGGTGGTTGCTGTCTACCAACCTACTACCTAGAATATATATATATATATATATATATATATATATATATATATATATATATATATATATATGATTGTGGTTGCAGGGGTCGAGTCGTAGCTCCTGGCCCTGTCTCTTCACTGGTCGCTGCTAGGTCCACTCTCTCCCTGCTCCATGAGCTTTATCATACCTATTCTTAAAGCTATGTATGATACCTGCCTCCAGTATCAGTTTCCAGACTATTCCACTTCCTGACAACTCTGTGACTGAAGAAATACTTCCTAACATCCCTGTGGCTCATCCGAGTCTTCAGCTTCCAATTGTGACCCCCTGTTGCTGTGTCCCATCTCTGGAACATCCTATCTCTGTCCACCTTGTTGATTCCTCTCAGTATTTTATGTGTCGTTATCATGTCCTCCCTGTCCATCCTGTCCTCCAGTGTCGTCAGGTCGAGTTCCCTCATAGGGCATGCCCCTTAGCTCCGGGAGTAATCTCATTGCAAACCTTTGCACTTTCTATAGTTTCTCCACATGCTTGGCCAGGTGTGTGTTCCAAATTGGAGCTGTATACTACAATATGGGCTTGACGTACACGGTGTACGGGGTCCGGAACGACTCCTTACTAAGATACCGGAATGTTATTCTTAGGTTCGCCAGTCGCCCATATGCTACAGCACTTATTTGGTTGATGTCCGTCTCGGGAGATGAGCTCGGTATTATATACTCTGACATCCTTTTCCCTGAGTGAGGTTTGTATTCTTTGACCCTTAGACTGTACTCTGTCTGCAGCCTTGTTTGCCCTTCTCCGATCTTCATGACTTTGCACTTGGTGGGGTTGAATTCCAGGAGCCAGTTGCTGGACCAGGCATGCAGCCTGTCTAGATCCCTCTGTAGTCCTGCCTTGTCTTCCTTTGACTGAATTCTCCTCATTAACTTCACATAGTCTGCAAACAGGGGCACTTCTGAGTCTATTCCTTCCGTCATGTCGTTCACATATACCAAAAACAGCACTGGTCCTAGAACTGTCCTCTGTGGAACCCCGCTCGTCACAAGCACCCACTCTGACACCTCATCACGTCCATGACTCGTTGATACCCTCCCGTCAAGAATTGTCTGATCCATTGCGGTGCCTTCCCTGTTATACCTGCCTGGTCCTTCAGCTTTTGCACTAATCTCTTGTGTGGAGCTGTGTCAAAATCCTTCTTGCAGTCCAAGAAACTGCAATCTACCCACCCCTCCCTCTCTCTTGCCTTACTGCTGTCACCTTGTCATAGAATTCCAGTAGGTTCGTGACACAGGATTTCTCGTCTCTGAACTCGTGCTGGTTGTCGTTTATAAGCTCATTTCTTTCTGGATGGTCTACCATCCAGCATAAAACTACAGTCAGTGACACTGGACTGTAGTTTTATGCTGCATGTCTCCCTCCTTTTTTTTTAAAAATTGGGACTTGATTTGCTGTCTTCCATACCTCGGGTAGCTGCCCTGTTTCGATAGATGTCTTGAAGATTGTCGTTAGTGGTACAAAGAGCTCCTCTGCTCCCTCAGGACCCATGGAGAGATGTTATCCGGTCCCATCGCCTTTGAGATATCTAGTTCGCTTAGCAGCCTCTTTACCTCCTCCTCGGTTGTATCATATCCAGCACTTGTTGGTGTACTCCACCTCTCCATCTTTCCGGAGTCTTTTCTGTCTCCACTGTGAATGCTTCTTTAAATCTCATGTTAAGCTCCTCACATACTTCAAGGTCATTTCTTGTAAACTCCCCTCCTTCCTTCCTTCCTCAATCTAATTACCTGGTCTTTGACTGTTGTTTTCTTCCTGATGTGACTGTACGACAGCTTTGCTTTGGTTCAGACTTGGCTTTCGCTGCTATTTCATTTTCGTATTGCTGCTGGGCCTCTCTCCTTACCTGTACATATTCATTTCTTGCTTTACGACTACTCTCATTGCTCTCCTGGGTCCTTTGCCTTTTATATTTCTTCCATTCTCTAACGCACTCTATTTTAGCCTCTCTACACCTTTGAGTAAACCAAAGGGCTTATCCTAGCCTTCTCATTATGTCTGTTACCCTTGGGTACAAACTTCTCCTCAGCTTCCTTGCATATTGTTGTCACACATTCAATCATCTCATTTACTGTTTTCCATCAATTCTTTGTTCCACTGGATCTCGCACAGGCAATTCCTCATGCCTGTATAGTCCCCTCTCTTGTAGTTTGGCTTCATTCTTTTTTCCTTTCCTGCCTCCCTCTTCATTTGTAACTCGACTATGTATTCGAAGCTGAGAACCATGTTATCACTAACTCCGAGGGGCCTTTCATAAGTGATGTCTTCAATATCTGCCCTGCTCAAGGTGACTACTAGGTCCAGTCTTGCTGGTTCATCCCGTCCATTCTCTCTGGTAGTGTCTCTAACGTGTTGATACACGAGGTTTTCCAGTACCACCTCCAACATCTTAGGCCTCCACGTTTCTGGGCCCCTACGTGGCTCCAGGTCTTCCCAGTCGATTTCATTGTGATTGAAGTGTGTGTGTGTATTCACCTACTCACCTAGTTGAGGTTTCAGGGGTCGAGTCCTAGCTCCTGGCCCCGCCTCTTCACTGGTCTCTACTAGGTCACTCTCCCTGAACCGTGAGCTTTATCATACCTCTGCTTAAAGCTATGTATGCATCCTGCCTCCACTACATCGCTTCCCAAACTGTTCCACTTCCTGACTACTCTGTGGCTGAAGAAATACTTCCTAACATCACTGTGATTCATCTGCGTCTTCAACTTCCAACTGTGTCCCCTTGTTGCTGTGTCCCATCTCTGGAACATCCTGTCTTTGTCCACCTTGTCAATTCCTCTCAGTATTTTGTATGTCATTATCATGTTCCCCCCCTATCTCTCCTGTCCTCCAGTGTCGTCAGGTCGACTTCCCTTAACCTCTCCTCGTAGGACATACCCCTTAGCTCTGGGACTAGTCTTGTTGCAAACCTTCGCACTTTCTCTAGTTTCTTTACGTGCTTGGCTAGGTGTGGGTTCCGAACTGGTGCCGCATACTCCAATATGGGCCTAACGTACACGGTGTACAGGGTCCTGAACGATTCCTTATTAAGATGTCGGAATGCTGTTCTGAAGGTTGCTAGGCGCCCATATGCTGCAGCAGTTATTTGGTTGATGTGCGCTTCAGGAGGTGTGCCTGGTGTTATACTCACCCCAAGATCTTTTTCCTTGAGTGAGGTTTGTAGTCTCTGGCCCCCCTAGATTGTACTCTGTCTGTGGTCTTCTTTGCCCTTCCCCAATCTTCATGACTTTGCACTTGGTGGGGTTGAACTCCAGGAGCCAATTGCTGGACCAGGTCTACAGACTGTCTAGATCCCTTTGTAGTTCTACCTGGTCTTCGATCGAATGAATTCTTCTCATCAACTTCACGTCATCTGCAAACACGGACACTTCGGAGTCTATTCCTTCCTTCATGTCGTTCACAAATACCAGAAACAGCACCGGTCCTAAGACTGACCCCTGTGGGACCCCGCTGGTCACAGGCGCCCACTCTGACACCTCGCCAATTACCATGACTCGCTGCTGTCTTCCTGACAAATATTCCCTGATCCATTGTAGTGCCTTCCCTGCTTGGTCCTCCAGTTTTTGCACTAATCTCTTGTGTGGAACTGTGTCAAATGCCTTCTTGCAGTCCAAGAAAATGCAATCCACCCACCCCTCTCTCTCTTTTGTCTTACTGCTGCCACCATGTCATAGAACTCCAGTAGGTTTGTGACACATGGTTTCCCATCCCTGAAACCATGTTGGCTGTTGTTGATGAGATAATTCCTTTCTAGGTGTTCCACCACTCTTCTGATAATCTTCTCCATGACTTTGCATACTATACATGTCAGTGACACTGGTTTGTAGTTTAGTGCTTCATGTCTGTCTCCTTTTTTAAAGATTGGGACTACATTTGCTGTCTTCCATGCCTCAGGCAATCTCCCTGTTTCGATAGATGTATTGAATATTGTTGTTAGGGGTACACATAGTGCCTCTGCTTCCTCTCTCAGGACCCATGGGGAGATGTTATCCGGCCCCATTGCCTTTGAGGTATCTAGCTCACTCAGAAACCTCTTCACTTCTTCCTCGGTTGTGTATACTGTGTCCAGCACTTGGTGGTGTACCCCACCTCTCCGTCTTTCTGGAGCCCCTTCTGTCTCCTCTGTGAACACTTCTTTGAATCTCTTGTTGAGTTCCTCACATACTTCACGGTCATTTCTTGTTGTCTCTCCTCCTTCCTTCTTTAGCCTGATTACCTGGTCCTTGACTGTTGTTTTCCTCCTGATGTGGCTGTATAACAGATTCGGGTCAGATTTGGCTTTCGCTGCTATGTCATTTTCATATTGTCGTTGGGCCTCCCTTCTTATCTGTGCATATTCATTTCTGGCTCTACGACTGCTCTCCTTATTCTCCTGGGTCCTTTGCCTTCTGTACTTCTTACATTCCCTAGCACACTTGGTTTTTGCCTCCCTGCACCTTTGGGTAAACCATGGGCTTATCCTGGCTTTTTCATTATTCCTGTTACCCTTGGGTACAAACCTCTCCTTAGCCTCCTTGCACATTGTTGTTACATATTCCATCATCTCATTAACTGGCTTCCCTGCCAGTTCTCTGTCCCACTGAACCCCGTTCAGGAAGTTCCTCATTCCCGTGTAGTCCCCTTTCTTGTAGTTTGGCTTCATTCGCCCTGGCCTTCCTGCTTCCCCCTCCACTTTTAGCTCTACTGTGTATTCGAAGCTTAAAACCACATGATCGCTGGCCCCAAGGGGTATTTCATATGTGATGTCCTCAATATCTGCACTAGTCAAGGTGAATACTACAGTCTTGCTGGTGTGTGTGTGTGTGTGTGTGTGTGTGTGTGTGTGTGTGTGTGTGTGTGTGTGTGTGTGTGTGTGTGTGTGTGTGTGTGTGTGTGTGTGTGTGTGTGTGTGTGTGACTGTGTGTGTGTGTGTGTGTGTGTATGTGTGTGTGTGTGTGTGTGTGTGTGTGTGTGTGTGTGTGTTTGGATGTGTGTATGGATGTGTGTGTCTGGATGTGTTTGTGTGTGCGTGTATGGGTGTGTGTGTGTGTGTGTGTGTGTGTGTGTGTGTGTGTGTGTGTGTGTGTGTGTCTGTGTCTGTGTGTGTGTGTGTATGTGTATGTGTATGTGTATGTGTGTGTGTGTGTGTGTGTGTGTCTGTGTGTCTGTGTCTGTGTCTGTGTCTGTGTCTGTGTATGTGTATGTGTGTGTGTGTGTGTGTGTGTGTGTGTGTGTGTGTGTGTGTGTGTCTGTGTGTCTGTGTCTGTGTCTGTGTCTGTGTGTATGTGTATGTGTGTGTGTGTGTGTGTGTGTGTGTGTGTGTGGTCACCATATATTGATTTAAATTAAAGTTCACCTGTAAACTCGCATTTCTTTTTCAATTCTCGTTGACAGAACTTGTTTGGGAAGTCTTATACTGATAAAATATTGTTTGTTCTTAGACTTTAATTTCATTTTTTTTTTTTTGCTTAGTTGAGTCACGATTGGGGTTTAATAGTTAGTGAATTCATTTATTAATTTTTATTACACATTTCTTAGTTGACTCCTCGTTTCTGTATATGAATTAAGCCTAATAGGCCTAAAAGAGAAGTAGTTCCAAGCCAATGATTGTGTGAAAAATTGGTGAATGCCTTTAATTCGAGGCAGTGGAGGTCGTGGGTATCAGCGGTACAGGTGACCAACTGATGCTGTCAGGCGACACAGCACATAAACAAATGAAGGAGGTGCTTTATGTTTTATGATCTTCATTTACATTCCTGATACTTTCTTGAACTTGGAACATCAAACAGTCGAAAGCCACCGTAGTTGCCAGTTTCACGAAGAGACCTTTCACATCATTAATGGAAAGTCCATCCAGATTCCTGTTGTCAGTGCTGGAAGCTTGCCTGAGTATGGCTGGTAACGCCATGTTGTAATTCTGAAGCGTAGCCACTCCATGCAACAGCTCGGTCCAGACTGTGTTAACCTTCCTAATCATGCCAGCCGCCATACCACACTGAGACATCAAACCAGCCATGAATGTTTGTGGAGCTGCCACCAGAGTACTGGCTGCCTTCCTTCTTCTGACAGCTAGCCTGACAGCTAGCCTGACAGCTAGGAAGGGACAAGGAAAAAGTAAACATATGTCTATCTGACTGTTTAGAAACATAAGTATATGTCTTTGTAGTGTGAATCATCAGTGTGAGCACATGAGATGCGGCATAGTATGGAGTACTAAGGTAATGTTATTCTTTTTTTTACAATGTATGCAGAGTATGTTATAGATGAAGGCAAGGAAGAGGAGCTTTGAGTGCAGGAGATGGGTTTTTTAGCAAGCAGGTCAGTTGGAGTTTGGTGGGGCGGTGGAGACGTAGGAAATGAACCCTGCGTGCTTGTTGATAGACAAGACACTATTATGATTTATGATACAGTGATTTGATAATGTAATCTGGTTGTCCTTGCAGAATGGTGCCAGGCGTTTTTTTCATGAGGTGTCTATGAGACACAAGTGCAGTCTCCCAAATAAGACAGTAGTTAGAAGATGGCCGGAACCTCAGAGGTGACTTGACAACAATTTATTGTGGACCAACTCGGACCACCGTTGTTGCCAACAGTTGCGAAGTTGCTGAGAGATTACATAAGAACATAAGAAAAGAGGAACACTGCAGTAGGTCTGCTGGCCCATACTGGGCAGGTCCTTCACAAATCTAACCCACTAACAGAATATTTTCCCAACCCACTTTAGTTCTACCCTAACAATAAGCTCTCATAAATCCACTAATTCACGTGCAAGTCCCACTGAAAAATAGTCTGAGAAAGGAATTCCCCTGTACGAAACTGGGAGGTAATGAACAGCTGACCGAGTGACGGAGTCTGCCTGTTTGTCACCCCGAACATCAGTGTGTCCAGGGAACCAGCTAAGAGAACGACGTCTGTGTTTATTAGAAATGAGTCATAACCAAAGATGTATACAAAAGACGATGGGATGAGGTGCATCAAATCTCTGGATAACCTGTAACACAATGTAGTAGTCACAAACAACTACGAATAATGATGTGAATATAAACTTAGTGTGAATGATGGCGTGAGAATTGTATACAACTCGGCTGTGACAACATTGACAGTCTAGTAAATGACCTCTGATGATTTTGTCAGGAAAAACTGTCCTATATCCAACACCATCTAGGTATTTATATCTATCGGTGTACACTTCGATAGAATAAGAATGAGAATGGAAGTAATCAAGAAAGAGCGAGTGCAAAGATACAGCAGGAAAGAGACCTTTAGCACAAGAACCTTCGGTACTTCCCAAGGACGGAGAGAAAAGTAAAATGCAGTTAAAACAGATATAACGCTCGGGAAACGAAACGTGAGGGAACATTCTCGCGACCCTACATTAGCACTCATTCATTCACTCGTCTTGGACCATCGGTGAATGGATGAAAATAACTAAGATAGAGAACGAGGATTTGTCAAAAGAGCCAATGAATCTTTTCCTCCCGCGCTAATTGCTTTTTCTGTGAGAGCCACGGTGTGACTGTTTTGATTTTGGTTGTTTCCATGGCACTATCTTTTCTTTCTCTAGCTAATGTTCCTCAGTAAAAAAGTTGATGGAGTATTGACAGAGAAACTGGAGTCTGATTCCAGCGACTATAAAGTTATTGTTCATTCTGATGAAGTGCGCTACAGGCCAAGCGGTTGAAGGATGATTTCCTGGCTACCAAGACACCGTAGTAGAGTAGGAGGTAGTCTCTGGAAGCCGAGAGCCACATTTGCCTCTACTCCCATTATGTCATTCAGGAAACACCTCAGTGCTCCATCACACACACACATAGACATGCATCCTGGCGCTCATCCAACCTCCTCAAGGGATCATACACTTGTGAGACAGTCCAATCTAGATGAAGTCAGGGACTCGCTTAACATTATTAAAGACATTCTGTTGGTTCCCAAGTATTATATCGTTAATGTGATATATGATATATAAACACTAACCGCAACGTGTGACTAGGACTTCAGCGTCCTTTTTTTTTTTTAACTAAGCTGAAGTTGAAGTGCACGCCCAAGAACCTTGCTGAAGGCTAGAGTTACGGTAATGACATGCGAGATAGAATGAGTAAAGACAATTGCCATACTTTTAGCGGTAGAAAACTTAATTAAAACCCCATTACATTGCCCAGCGTTGAACAGACTAGAAAAGTTGAACCCGACCAACTGAAAACTGTGATTTCGAAGATGAACGCTGCTGCTCACAATCATCAGCATACAGTGAATATTTAAGGTTTCTAAGGACGGAAGCTGGAGACAGAATATCATTGATTAACACAGGAAAACAGTGTTGACTTCGGCACCGCGTTGTCTTGGACAAATATGTCCGAAATGATGCGATGTGTGCGTAGATCGACAGAAAGTTTTGTTGTTCAAAATGTTATTAGCAAAAGAAGTAGACGACCTCTTAAACTAATAGCATAAAGTTTACCTAGTATTCCTGTTTCCCAGTCGCCATGTCATGTCGTAAAAATGTAGGAATGACAAAGCATTTGTGGCTGAAGGCCTGAAAGATATGTCACAAACTTGTTAAATGATCTAATGTGCTCCTGTGAGTGAGGATGACACACTGTAGATTGTTTAACAAGTTCTGTGAATCTACAGTAAAAATAGCCTTTTGCTTATTCTTCTTCCCATGACTTTGCACAGGCAGAAAAAAAAGAGGGATTCGTTATTCTCCGTCTTATGGGAAATCTTTAAAACATGCGCATAGCGCCTCGAGTTTGGAAACTTACGAGACGTTAAATATGTTGTTGTACGTTAGAAGCAACTTATTAATCAGACTTGAGTGAATAACATGTTGTAGTATGTTATATGTTACCCCAGAACCACCAGCACTCTTACCTTGACAGTAGAAGGTAAACAACACTATGTGAAGTGGATATATTTGTTAACAAGATTTGTGTTTTTAATCTCTTACTCCACGGTCACCCACACTTACTCCACGGTCACCCACACTCACTCCACGGTCACCCACACTTACTCCACGGTCACCCACACTTACTCCACGGTCACCCACACTTACTCCACGGTCACCCACACTTACTCCACGGTCACCCACACTTACTCCACGGTCACCCACACTTACTCCACGGTCACCCACACTTACTCCACGGTCACCCACACTTACTCCACGGTCACCCACACTTACTCCACGGTCACCCACACTTACTCCACGGTCACCCACACTTACTCCACGGTCACCCACACTTACTCCACGGTCCCCCACACTTACTCCACGGTCACCCACACTTACTCCACGGTCACCCACACTTACTCCACGGTCACCCACACTCACTCCACGGTCACCCACACTCACTCCACGGTCACCCACACTTACTCCACGGTCACCCACACTTACTCCACGGTCACCCACACTTACTCCACGGTCACCCACACTTACTCCACGGTCACCCACACTTACTCCACGGTCACCCACACTTACTCCACGGTCACCCACACTCACTCCACGGTCACCCACACTTACTCCACGGTCACCCACACTCACTCCACGGTCACCCACTCTCACTCCACGGTCACCCACACTCACTCCACGGTCACCCACACTTACTCCACGGTCACCCACACTCACTCCACGGTCACCCACACTTACTCCACGGTCACCCACACTCACTCCACGGTCACCCACACTTACTCCACGGTCACCCACACTTACTCCACGGTCACCCACACTTACTCCACGGTCACCCACACTCACTCCACGGTCACCCACACTCACTCCACGGTCCCCCACACTCACTCCACGGTCACCCACACTCACTCCACGGTCACCCACACTCACTCCACGGTCACCCACACTCACTCCACGGTCACCCACACTTACTCCACGGTCACCCACACTCACTCCACGGTCACCCACTCTCACTCCACGGTCACCCACACTCACTCCACGGTCACCCACACTTACTCCACGGTCACCCACACTCCACGGTCACCCACACTTACTCCACGGTCACCCACACTCACTCCAGGGTCACCCACACTTACTCCACGGTCACCCACACTTACTCCACGGTCACCCACACTCACTCCACGGTCACCCACACTCACTCCACGGTCCCCCACACTCACTCCACGGTCACCCACACTCACTCCACGGTCACCCACACTCACTCCACGGTCACCCACGCTCACTCCACGGTCACCCACACTCACTCCACGGTCACCCACAGTCACTCCACGGTCACCCACACTCACTCCACGGTCACCCACACTCACTCCACGGTCACCCACACTCACTCCACGGTCACCCACACTCACTCCACGGTCACCCACACTTACTCCACGGTCACCCAAAGTCACTCCACGGTCACCCACACTTACTCCACGGTCACCCACACTCACTCCACGGTCACCCACACTCACTCCACGGTCACCCACACTCACTCCACGGTCACCCACACTCACTCCACGGTCACCCACACTTACTCCACGGTCACCCACACTCACTCCACGGTCACCCACACTCACTCCACGGTCACCCACACTTACTCCACGGTCACCCACACTTACTCCACGGTCACCCACACTCACTCCACGGTCACCCACACTTACTCCACGGTCACCCACAGTCACTCCACGGTCACCCACAGTCACTCCACGGTCACCCACACTTACTCCACGGTCACCCACACTTACTCCACGGTCACCCACACTCACTCCACGGTCACCCACACTTACTCCACGGTCACCCACACTTACTCCACGGTCACCCACACTCACTCCACGGTCACCCACACTCACTCCACGGTCACCCACAGTCACTCCACGGTCACCCACACTCACTCCACGGTCACCCACACTCACTCCACGGTCACCCACAGTCCACGGTCACCCACACTCACTCCACCGTCACCCACACTTACTCCACGGTCACCCACAGTCACTCCACGGTCACCCACACTTACTCCACGGTCACCCACACTCACTCCACGGTCACCCACACTCACTCCACGGTCACCCACACTCACTCCACGGTCACCCACACTCACTCCACGGTCACCCACACTCACTCCACGGTCACCCACACTTACTCCACGGTAACCCACACTCACTCCACGGTCACCCACACTCACTCCACGGTCACCCACACTTACTCCACGGTCACCCACACTTACTCCACGGTCACCCACACTCACTCCACGGTCACCCACACTTACTCCACGGTCACCCACAGTCACTCCACGGTCACCCACAGTCACTCCACGGTCACCCACACTTCACGGTCACCCACACTTACTCCACGGTCACCCACACTCACTCCACGGTCACCCACACTTACTCCACGGTCACTCACACTTACTCCACGGTCACCCACACTTACTCTACGGTCACCCACACTTACTCCACGGTCACCCACACTCACTCCACGGTCACCCAGTCACTCCACGGTCACCCACAGTCACTCCACGGTCACCCACACTTACTCCACGGTCACCCACACTTACTCCACGGTCACCCACACTCACTCCACGGTCACCCACACTCACTCCACGGTCACCCACACTTACTCCACGGTCACCCACACTTACTCCACGGTCACCCACACTTACTCCACGGTCACCCACACTTACTCCACGGTCACCCACACTTACTCCACGGTCACCCACACTTACTCCACGGTCACCCACACTCACTCCACGGTCACCCACACTCACTCCACGGTCACCCACACTTACTCCACGGTCACCCACAGTCACTCCACGGTCACCCACACTCACTCCACGGTCACCCACACTCACTCCACGGTCACCCACACTCCACGGTCACCCACACTCACTCCACGGTCACCCACAGTCACTCCACGGTCACCCACACTTACTCCACGGTCACCCACACTCACTCCACGGTCACCCACACTCACTCCACGGTCACCCACACTCCACGGTCACCCACACTCACTCCACGGTCACCCACACTCACTCCACGGTCACCCACACTCACTCCACGGTCACCCACACTCACTCCACAGTCACCCACACTTACTCCACGGTCACCCACACTCACTCCACGGTCACCCACACTCACTCCACGGTCACCCACACTCCACGGTCACCCACACTCACTCCACGGTCACCCACACTCACTCCACGGTCACCCACACTCACTCCACGGTCACCCACACTCACTCCACGGTCACCCACACTCACTCCAGGGTCACCCACACTCCACGATCACCCACACTCACTCCACGATCACCCACACTCCATGATCACCCACACTCACTCCACGGTCACCCACACTCACTCCACAGTTACCCACACTCACTCCACGGTCACCCACACTCACTCCAGGGTCACCCACACTCCACGATCACCCACACTCACTCCACGATCACCCACACTCCATGATCACCCACACTCACTCCACGGTCACCCACACTCACTCCACAGTTACCCACACTCACTCCACAGTCACCCACACTCCACCCACACCACTCTACTGTCCCTTACACTGCGTTCCCTACACACTACCACTCTCTCATCCACCACACACATTCCCACTCTCCCCCACACACTCCCCCACACTCCCACTAGTCACACTACGCACAAACAGAGCGAGAGAGGGAAGCACACGCACCCGTGACCTCTGACCCAGGATGAGGCAGGGTAAAAAACAGGGTCACCTGAGGTTAGTCAAGTCGCGCCCACACACACACACACACACACACACACACACACACACACACACACACACACACACACACACACACACACACACCCCACACACACCCACACACCCACACACACCCACACACACACACACACACACCCACACACACACACACACACACACACACACACCCACACACACACACACACACACACACACACACACACACACACACACACACACACACACACACACACACACACACGCTAAAATAATTTTGTAACGCAATTTGGCAACACTCAGAGTATGAGTGATTTATGGGGAATTTGTATATTTTTACTCACCTGTGTTTATGTATTATGTTTGTGTTCACCTAATTAGCTGCCTCTTTAGAGTGTAACTAATTGCAGTGACTCGTCAGCAGCTACAGGAGTATAACTAAGCTATACTCTCCTCAGTATTATTGATAATATATCTTTTTCTAGTTTCGATTGGTTGGTACATTTGTTAGTTGGTGTTGTAAGGCGTCCTCTTCTTCCACGCTGTGAACAACAGCTTTCTAGTATTCCTCTGGCACCTCTTCTCTAATTTATTACTGTGACCTCTTGTTCTCCCTGTTGATGGTGCTACGAAATCTTCCCTATAAATTCTTGGTATCGTTTGATAATCTTATTTGTGGTTATCATGTCTGGTCTTCGCCTCTCACCATGCAGGCAGGCATGGTTAATGTTGTGGTTATCATGTCTGCTCTTCGCCTCTCACCATGCAGGCAGGCATGGTTAATGTTATGGTTATCATGTCTGCTCTTCGCCTCTCACCATGCAGGCAGGCATGGTTAATGTTGTGGTTATCATGTCTGCTCTTCGCCTCTCACCATGCAGGCAGGCATGGTTAATGTTGTGGTTATCATGTCTGCTCTTCGCCTCTCACCATGCAGGCAGGCATGGTTAATGTTGTGGTTATCATGTCTGCTCTTCGCCTCTCACCATGCAGGCAGGCATGGTTAATGTTATGGTTATCATGTCTGCTCTTCGCCTCTCACCATGCAGGCAGGCATGGTTAATGTTGTGGTTATCATGTCTGGTCTTCGCCTCTCACCATGCAGGCAGGCATGGTTAATGTTGTGGTTATCATGTCTGCTCTTCGCCTCTCACCATGCAGGCAGGCATGGTTAATGTTATGGTTATCATGTCTGCTCTTCGCCTCTCACCATGCAGGCAGGCATGGTTAATGTTGTGGTTATCATGTCTGCTCTTCGCCTCTCACCATGCAGGCAGGCATGGTTAATGTTATGGTTATCATGTCTGCTCTTCGCCTCTCACCATGCAGGCAGGCATGGTTAATGTTGTGGTTATTATGTCTGGTCTTCGCCTCTCACCACGCAGGCAGGCATGGTTAATGTTGTGGTTATTATGTCTGGTCTTCGCCTCTCACCACGCAGGCAGGCATGGTTAATGTTGTGGTTATCATGTCTGCTCTTCGCCTCTCACCATGCAGGCAGGCATGGTTAATGTTATGGTTATCATGTCTGCTCTTCGCCTCTCACCATGCAGGCAGGCATGGTTAATGTTATGGTTATCATGTCTGCTCTTCGCCTCTCACCATGCAGGCAGGCATGGTTAATGTTGTGGTTATTACGTCTGCTCTTCGCCTCTCACCATGCAGGCAGGCATGGTTAATGTTATGGTTATCATGTCTGCTCTTCGCCTCTCACCATGCAGGCAGGCAAGGTTTATGCCGGTAAGCTTCCTTCTTAACTCAAAGTTTTTAGTTCTGGGATCCAGTCTTTTACTTCGTTTTGGAACTTTTTCTAAGTGTTTTTAAGAGCGGACGCCACACTATCCCTGTATATTCCATGTTTGGTCGAACGTATGTTGTGAACAACTTTTTAATTATTCCCCCAGCCCATATACGCCACTTTTGTTCTAAAGTTGGCGCGTCTTGCATAGGAGAGTTTCTCACTGATTCCTCCGGTACCGGTGCAAACATTACGGCGTGTTTCTTTAAGACACTTCCTGTCCCTGTTCACCTAGCGGTAAAGTAGGTACCTGGGTGTTAGTTGACTGGTGTAAGCCGCATTCAGGGGACAAAATTGGCCTAATTTGCTGTCTTTATAGTAGTATGTCATTGATGTAAGGTAGGCCTGCATTTTTTGTAACATGTACATGTAGAAATATAGATTATTATTATTATTATTATTATTATTATTATTATTATTATTATTATTATTATTATTAATATTTTAATAACGACTCTAAGGGCTCTCTCTCTCTCTCTCTCTCTCTCTCTCTCTCTCTCTCTCTCTCTCTCTCTCTCTCTCTCTCTCTCTCTCTCTCTATCTATCTATCTATCTCTCTCTCTTTCTGTTACACAGGGTTTGAGAAGATTAGGTTAAGGATCCCTAGCTTTATTGAAAAGCTATTTACAGGTTAAGGATTCCTAACTGTATTGACAAGCTAAGAGCTGTTACCTACATCAGCTCATTTGAAAAGAGTTTTATTGTTATGAGACATACAAGTAGGGAACAGGATGAAGTTGGAACCAACTGTGGGCCAGCATTTTCATTTGATCAACTGACTTTATCTCGTTGACATCATAATGCTGTACGAATGTGTTCCATACTCGAGTCATCCTGGGGATAAATGAACTCAGATGAAGTGATGTTCTGGAGAAGGGTACAGCCAGAGTGAAGTTGCTGCTTTCTGCCCGTCTTGTGGTATAGAAGCTTACATCACTCTGTCCTCGAAGTGGATCCAAGTGTGGTACTTTGACAATATTGGCCTTGTACATGACAGTAAGGCCACCCACATCCCTCCTATGTTGAAGACTGCTGAAATGACACATCTATCCAGATCTCTCTATGTACTTAATACACTAACCAACAAAATTAATTTTTTTTACCCAGTTCGAAAATGAAATCAGTTTTAATTTTTCTGCGCTGATCATAAATCTAAACTTGTTTAGTCTCTATCACGTATTGTTTTTTTTTAAATCTTACGATCATTATTTTGGCTATTTAAGAATGAAGAACTGCATGATGTATGTTACCTAACAAAGGTGTTTTATTATTGATGAATATTAAGTATGATGCACACAAGGAAAATCTAATCTTAATGTAAATTCATTATACTTATACATGCATAAAATGAAAGAAATTCCCATGAAGTCATACAGACTTCACAATGTTTTGCATTTTCTCTTGTGCTGAGTATAGTTCTCTGGCAGCAGTGTCCAGCAGTAGTATAGTTCTCTGGCAGCAGTGTCCAGCAGTAGTATGGTTCTCTGGCAGCAGTGTCCAGCAGTAGTATAGTTCTCTGGCAGCAGTGTCCAGCAGTAGTATGGTTCTCTGGCAGCAGTGTCCAGCAGTAGTATGGTTCTCTGGCAGCAGTGTCCAGCAGTAGTATAGTTCTCTGGCAGCAGTGTCCAGCAGTAGTATAGTTCTCTGGCAGCAGTGTCCAGCAGTAGTATAGTTCTCTGGCAGCAGTGTCCAGCAGTAGTATAGTTCTCTGGCAGCAGTGTCCAGCAGTAGTATGGTTCTCTGGCTGCAGTGTCCAGCTGTAGTATGGTTCTCTGGCAGCAGTGTCCAGCAGTAGTATGGTTCTCTGGCAGCAGTGTCCAGCAGTAGTATAGTTCTCTGGCAGCAGTGTCCAGCAGTAGTATAGTTCTCTGGCAGCAGTGTCCAGCAGTAGTATGGTTCTCTGGCAGCAGTGTCCAGCAGTAGTATAGTTCTCTGGCAGCAGTGTCCAGCAGTAGTATGGTTCTCTGGCAGCAGTGTCCAGCAGTAGTATGGTTCTCTGGCAGCAGTGTCCAGCAGTAGTATGGTTCTCTGGCAGCAGTGTCCAGCAGTAGTATGGTTCTCTGGCAGCAGTGTCCAGCATAAGTATAGTTCTCTGGCAGCAGTGTCCAGCAGTAGTATGGCTCTCTGGCAGCAGTGTCCAGCAGTAGTATGGTTCTCTGGCAGCAGTGTCCAGCAGTAGTATGGTTCTCTGGCAGCAGTGTCCAGCAGTAGTATAGTTCTCTGGCAGCAGTGTCCAGCAGTAGTATAGTTCTCTGGCAGCAGTGTCCAGCAGTAGTATGGTTCTCTGGCAGCAGTGTCCAGCAGTAGTATGGTTCTCTGGCAGCAGTGTCCAGCAGTAGTATGGTTCTCTGGCAGCAGTGTCCAGCAGTAGTATAGTTCTCTGGCAGCAGTGTCCAGCAGTAGTATGTCCAGCAGTAGTCTCTGGCAGCAGTGTCCAGCAGTAGTATGGTTCTCTGGCAGCAGTGTCCAGCAGTAGTATGGTTCTCTGGCAGCAGTGTCCAGCAGTAGTATGGTTCTCTGGCAGCAGTGTCCAGCAGTAGTATAGTTCTCTGGCAGCAGTGTCCAGCAGTAGTATGGTTCTCTGGCAGTGTCTCTGGCAGCAGTGTCCAGCAGTAGTATGGTTCTCTGGCAGCAGTGTCCAGCAGTAGTATGTCCAGTTCTCTGGCAGCAGTGTCCAGCTCTGGCAGCAGTAGTATATGGTTCTCTGGCAGCAGTGTCCAGCAGTAGTATAGTTCTCTGGCAGCAGTGTCCAGCAGTAGTATAGGTTCTCTGGCAGCAGTGTCCAGCAGTAGTATGGTTCTCTGGCAGCAGTGTCCAGCAGTAGTATGGTTCTCTGGCAGGAGTATGGTTCTCTGGCAGCAGTGTCCAGCAGTAGTATGGTTCTCTGGCAGCAGTGTCCAGCAGTAGTATGGTTCTCTGGCAGCAGTGTCCAGCAGTAGTATGGTTCTCTGGCAGCAGTGTCCAGCAGTAGTATGGTTCTCTGGCAGCAGTGTCCAGCAGTAGTATGGTTCTCTGGCAGCAGTGTCCAGCAGTAGTATGGTTCTCTGGCAGCAGTGTCCAGCAGTAGTATGGTTCTCTGGCAGCAGTGTCCAGCAGTAGTATGGTTCTCTGGCAGCAGTGTCCAGCAGTAGTATGGTTCTCTGGCAGCAGTGTCCAGCAGTAGTATGGTTCTCTGGCAGCAGTGTCCAGCAGTAGTATAGTTCTCTGGCAGCAGTTCTCTGGCAGCAGTGTCCAGCAGTAGTATGGTTCTCTGGCAGCAGTGTCCAGCAGTAGTATGGTTCTCTGGCAGCAGTGTCCAGCAGTAGTATGGTTCTCTGGCAGCAGTGTCCAGCAGTAGTATGGTTCTCTGGCAGCAGTGTCCAGCAGTAGTATAGTTCTCTGGCAGCAGTGTCCAGCAGTAGTATCGTTCTCTGGCAGCAGTGTCCAGCAGTAGTATAGTTCTCTGGCAGCAGTGTCCAGCAGTAGTATGGTTCTCTGGCAGCAGTGTCCAGCAGTAGTATAGTTCTCTGGCAGCAGTGTCCAGCAGTAGTATGGTTCTCTGGCAGCAGTGTCCAGCAGTAGTATAGTTCTCTAGCAGCAGTGTCCAGCAGTAGTATAGTTCTCTGGCAGCAGTGTCCAGCAGTAGTATGGTTCTCTGGCAGCAGTGTCCAGCAGTAGTATAGTTCTCTGTAGTATGGTTCTCTGGCAGCAGTGTCCAGCAGTAGTATAGTTCTCTGGCAGCAGTGTCAGCAGTATAGTTCTCTGGCAGCAGTGTCCAGCAGTAGTATAGTTCTCTGGCAGCAGTAGTATAGTTCTCTGGCAGCAGTGTCCAGCAGTAGTATGCTTCTCTGGCAGCAGTGTCCAGGAGTAGTATGGTTCTCTGGCAGCAGTGTCCAGCAGTAGTATGGTTCTCTGGCAGCAGTGTCCAGCAGTAGTATAGTTCTCTGGCAGCAGTGTCCAGCAGTAGTATGGTTCTCTGGCAGCAGTGTCCAGCAGTAGTATGGTTCTCTGGCAGCAGTGTCCAGCAGTAGTATGGTTCTCTGGCAGCAGTGTCCAGCAGTAGTATGGTTCTCTGGCAGCAGTGTCCAGCAGTAGTATGGTTCTCTGGCAGCAGTGTCCAGCAGTAGTATAGTTCTCTGGCAGCAGTGTCCAGCAGTAGTATGGTTCTCTGGCAGCAGTGTCCAGCAGTAGTATAGTTCTCTGGCAGCAGTGTCCAGCAGTAGTATGGTTCTCTGGCAGCAGTAGTCTAGTTCTCTGGCAGCAGTAGTATAGTTCTCTGGCAGCAGTGTCCAGCAGTAGTATAGTTCTCTGGGAGCAGTGTCCAGCAGTAGTATAGTTCTCTGGCAGCAGTGTCCAGCAGTAGTATAGTTCTCTGGCAGCAGTGTCCAGCAGTAGTATGGTTCTCTGGCAGCAGTGTCCAGCAGTAGTATAGTTCTCTGGCAGCAGTGTCCAGCAGTAGTATAGTTCTCTGGCAGCAGTGTCCAGCAGTAGTATAGTTCTCTGGCAGCAGTGTCCAGCAGTAGTATAGTTCTCTGGCAGCAGTGTCCAGCAGTAGTATGGTTCTCTGGCAGCACTGTCCAGCAGTAGTAGTAGTTCTCTGGCAGCAGTGTCCAGCAGTAGTATGGTTCTCTGGCAGCAGTGTCCAGCAGTAGTATAGTTCTCTGGCAGCAGTGTCCAGCAGTAGTATAGTTCTCTGGCAGCAGTGTCCAGCAGTAGTATGGTTCTCTGGCAGCAGTGTCCAGCAGTAATATAGTTCTCTGGCAGCAGTGTCCAGCAGTAGTATGGTTCTCTGGCAGCAGTGTCCAGCAGTAGTATAGTTCTCTAGCAGCAGTGTCCAGCAGTAGTATAGTTCTCTGGCAGCAGTGTCCAGCAGTAGTATGGTTCTCTGGCAGCAGTGTCCAGCAGTAGTATAGTTCTCTGGCAGCAGTGTTCAGCAGTAGTATGGTTCTCTGGCAGCAGTGTCCAGCAGTAGTATAGTTCTCTGGCAGCAGTGTCCAGCAGTAGTATAGTTCTCTGGCAGCAGTGTCCAGCAGTAGTATAGTTCTCTGGCCACAGTGTCCAGCAGTAGTATAGTTTTCTGGCAGCAGTGTCCACCAGTAGTATAGTTCTCTGGCAGCAGTGTCCAGCAGTAGTATAGTTCTCTGGCAGCAGTGTCCAGCAGTAGTATAGTTCTCTGGCAGCAGTGTCCAGCAGTAGTATGGTTCTCTGGCAGCAGTGTCCAGCAGTAGTATAGTTCTCTGGCAGCAGTGTCCAGCAGTAGTATGGTTCTCTGGCAGCAGTGTCCAGCAGTAGTATGGTTCTCTGGCAGCAGTGTCCAGCAGTAGTATGGTTCTCTGGCAGCAGTGTCCAGCAGTAGTATGGTTCTCTGGCAGCAGTGTCCAGCAGTAGTATGGTTCTCTGGCAGCAGTGTCCAGCAGTAGTATAGTTCTCTGGCAGCAGTGTCCAGCAGTAGTATGGTTCTCTGGCAGCAGTGTCCAGCAGTAGTATGGTTCTCTGGCAGCAGTGTCCAGCAGTAGTATGGTTCTCTGGCAGCAGTGTCCAGCAGTAGTATAGTTCTCTGGCAGCAGTGTCCAGCAGTAGTATGGTTCTCTGGCAGCAGTGTCCAGCAGTAGTATGGTTCTCTGGCAGCAGTGTCCAGCAGTAGTATGGTTCTCTGGCAGCAGTGTCCAGCAGTAGTATGGTTCTCTGGCAGCAGTGTCCAGCAGTAGTATGGTTCTCTGGCAGCAGTGTCCAGCAGTAGTATAGTTCTCTGGCAGCAGTGTCCAGCAGTAGTATAGTTTTCTGGCAGCAGTGTCCAGCAGTAGTATGGTTCTCCGGCAGCAGTGTCCAGCAGTAGTATAGTTCTCTGGCAGCAGTGTCCAGCAGTAGTATGGTTCTCTGGCAGCAGTGTCCAGCAGTAGTATAGTTCTCTGGCAGCAGTGTCCAGCAGTAGTATAGTTCTCTGGCAGCAGTGTCCAGCAGTAGTATGGTTCTCTGGCAGCAGTGTCCAGCAGTAGTATAGTTCTCTGGCAGCAGTGTCCAGCAGTAGTATGGTTCTCTGGCAGTAGTATCCAGCAGTAGTATGGTTCTCTGGCAGCAGTGTCCAGCAGTAGTATGGTTCTCTAGCAGCAGTGTCCAGCAGTAGTATAGTTCTCTGGCAGCAGTGTCCAGCAGTAATATAGTTCTCTGGCAGCAGTGTCCAGCAGTAGTATAGTTCTCTGTCAGCAGTGTCCAGCAGTAGTATGGTTCTCTGGCAGCAGTGTCCAGCAGTAGTATAGTTCTCTGGCAGCAGTGTCCAGCAGTAGTATGGTTCTCTGGCAGTAGTATCCAGCAGTAGCATGGTTCTCTGGCAGCAGTGTCCAGCAGTAGTATGGTTCTCTGGCAGCAGTGTCCAGCAGTAGTATAGTTCTCTGGCAGCAGTGTCCAGCAGTAGTATGGTTCTCTGGCAGCAGTGTCCAGCAGTAGTATAGTTCTCTGGCAGCAGTGTCCAGCAGTAGTATGGTTCTCTGGCAGCAGTGTCCAGCAGTAGTATGGTTCTCTGGCAGCAGTGTCCAGCAGTAGTATGGTTCTCTGGCAGCAGTGTCCAGCAGTAGTATAGTTCTCTGGCAGCAGTGTCCAGCAGTAGTATGGTTCTCTGGCAGCAGTGTCCAGCAGTAGTATGGTTCTCTGGCAGCAGTGTCCAGCAGTAGTATGGTTCTCTGGCAGCAGTCTCCAAAATTAGGATCAAAATTACTTTTTTTAAATTTTGTTTAGTTATAAAGAATTGGGAAATAATGGCTATTTCCCAGGAACACGACAAAAGTGAAATTTTGTTACGTAAATTATCTATATATTTGTCTATACTTGAATAAAGTGTTTATGTAAGCACACTTATTATATGTTTCATCATTCACTTATCACTTGCCAAGTAATATATTTGTACCATCAACTCACATGTTCATGACTTTATATTCATTTTTAGCTACGAACCATTCCGTGCATCTTGAAGCAAATGGAACTTTGTATGCATCATGGGCCAGTAGGCCTCCTCCTGTGCTGCTCTAATGCTTCTCTTTCCGACTTGTTACCTGACTTCGAACACCTAACTATAATTTATGATGAAATTGTTTACGTACTTTCTATATACTTGGTGAAGCTCCCATCAAGCTTCATAAAAATAATGTTGATTTCAATATGAATAATAGCTTAAGGTTATTCAAATTTGATTCATTTATATCTAATAAAATTTGGGAAGAATTTAAGCTATGAGTATCAAGGGAGACTTTATCAAGTATATAGAAAGTATGTAAACAGTGCATCTTAAGTTATAACTAGGTGACTGGAGTCAGGTAAAAGATCAAAAAGTTAACCATTAGAAGAGCACAGCAGAAGGGCTACTGACCCACGCTATATTTGAAATTTCCTTTGCTCGAGATGCACGCAATGGTTTGTAGCTGGAAATGAATTTTCTCCTTTGTTTAATAATGTTAGATAATTTGTTAGTTGTGGTATACACCGGGTGCAATATTATATTAGACGTGTATCACATATAACCACATTCCTGCATATCATTAAAAACAGGATTTATAGCACGATCGTTCATTGCCTGTACGAGGTGACTGCTAGCTGGTGCTGGGGGGCTGCCAGTCCGGGATGGGGAAGCCCCAGGGTAAACAACCTTGTATGTAGGGGCAGTCCTGAAGTTCCAGATCTTTACAAACCTCGATGTGGTTAACGTCATGCTAGAGCCTGTCCTCAGTGTGTGTATCACGCAGGGCAGTGTTGAAAATATGTGTATAAAAACGCTCATTTAATAATGTCAGTGACGGGATTTGTTCTTAAACCAGAGGTGTATTATTCCTGGTCAGAGTAGCCAGGACAGGACAGGAGAGGAGAGGTGTGTAGTCAGTACTTGGAAGAGCGGTGGCTGGAACAAGATGTCATAACAAGTCATGATTTGGTGTTTATGTCAGTGATGGAGGGGGGGAGGTGAAATTTTGGATGAGTTTATGCCATAGGTTGTTTAATATTTTGTTCGTACTCTCCTAATTTTACCTGTAAGGCCCTAGTGTGCACAGGCTTGTGTAGTGGAGAGTACAGATAATAATGTTTTGACTGCAGGCTGAGAGGCCGGCAGAAGAGGGCGCGGAGGGTTGTTAAGAAGTGCCACTGTTAATATGTAGAGGCTAGGTTGTATGTTTTATATATAAGTTTACTATTGATATAGTTACATTTTTATATATGTTTTTGTGTCCTTCCTGATAGTTAATATAAATATTGTGAAGAAACAAGCTTGGCCCTAGGTTGCTATAGTTTAAGATTTAAATTCCACTAGACAGGCTTTTAATCCTTGGCTCCAGTACATTTTTTACGTAACGTAATAAAAATGTGACACTGAGTGTCTAAAAGTGTAGCTCCTGAGGGTTGTCAGACTTGTGTTCTCCTGACAAACCCACTCACATTATGCAATGTAATAAACCCACTGTATAGAGTAAATGTTTGTAATAAAGTTTATGGTGGGAATATATGGTATGTCAAGTATCTTGTGTACACTGTTCGTTTTCTCTCAAGTATCGTGTTGGTTGCGCTTGTGCTGGCGTCTTGCGCAGCCAAGGACAACCCTTTAAAAACTATTTTGTTCATTTAAGACTCACAATATCGTAATAAAATGACTGCAAACAAACCACGGTACGGGTGAGGTTAGAACCCATGGCAGGTGAGTTGTAAAACTCCAGGCTACAATAAGTTTCATCCACTGGTGTATAAATACGCCTAGTTGGATGAATTTTATTGTAGCCAGCTGGCACAGTGGCCAGGAATTTTAAGACTCACTTGCCGTGGGTTCTAACCCCACCAATACCGTGGTTTGTTCATTCAATTTTGTTTGCGTTTAATGTCCAAGCTGGTGTCTCTCAGGGATGTGTATTTAGCACCACTCTTCTTCTATTATTTGGTCATCACTTTATGTCGATGACTTTGCCATAGCTCCTGTAGGCGCTGACTGTCGCCTAGTGGCAGCCTCACTCCGGAATGCTGTCAACCGTGTTTCCCATTGGGCCACTAAGCATGGGTTTAAATTTTCTGGTGCTGAAACGCACCAAATTACTTCCAGTAGACGTTCTGTTATCTATGATACTCCATTGTACCTGTATGGCTCCCGTATCCCTGTAAGTGATAGTCAGATTTCTCTTCCTTCTGTTTGATCGTCGGCTGTCCTGGAAACCTCACATTACCTCCTGAAAGCAACTTGTCCTAGTCGGCTGAACCTCCTTAAGTTGCAGATAGTTTGGCATTAGAGATAAGAACATAAGAACATAAGAATGTAGGAACACTGCAGAAGGCCCACTGGCCCATACGAGGCAGGTCCCCATCAAAACGACATCCACCCAAAGCTACTCAAGAAACAACTCCCGCACCCCCCAACACCAATCAAACCCAGCCCCTCCCACTCATACATCTGTCCAGCCTCCTCCCAAAGCCACCCAAGGTCCCAACCTCCATCACCCCACTGGGAAGACCGCTCCCCGCATCCACAACTCTGCCAGAAAACCAGCACCCACCCATGTCCCTTCCAAATCCAAACCCATCCAACTCAAATCCACCATTCCCGGCTCCCACCTGGTTCGACACCCTCAGCACCCCACCAATGTCTCCCTTGTTTATGCCCGTCATCCACTTATACACTTCAATGATATCTCCCCTCATGCAGTAGGAGGAGGGAGAGTAGAGATCGTAGAGACGGTGGAAGTTACCAGAGAGGGGAGGATGAGAGGTTAGAGTTAATTTGGGAAGAAACTTGGGAGGGGACAGGAGAGGAAGAAACTTGGGAGGAGGGAACTGTACGAGGAGGATGAATTTACACACCCGTAACAGAGACAGTAAGAGGTAAAGTACTAGGCACAGAGACTGGAAAGGAAAGATGTTTGGGAAGGATAAGTGAAGGAGGGGTTAAATAAGATTTAAACTTCGGGGATGGTTTAGACTTTGAGGAAGTAGAGAGGCGAAGGGGAGGTGTAGTTGTGGAAGATCTTGTAGACATAGATACATGCGAGCGAGAAAATGAAGATTCAAGGACAGCATGAGGCGACGAGGTAGGGACCTCGGAGTACAGGTCCAGGAGTTTGTGAAAGCATGTACCACCGAGGTTGGAGGGCCTCTTAGTAACTCTGGAATAAGAAAGATGTGGGAGTCTCCCATGGTGGCGGAGACACTGCCATGGCGTACATAAAACCTTTCTCTTTGAGACAGCAGATTGCTCATTCTTTTAAGTAAACTTGGTAAAGCGAAAATAAGCTGGGTGAGCCTCATTACAATTAAGGCAGGTAGGCTGCAGGATGCACTGGCAGACTGCTCATTCTCTTAAATAAACTTGGTAAAGTGAGAATAAGCTGGGTGAGCCTCATTACAATTAAGGCAAGAGAAAGGTAGGCTGCAGGATGCACTGGTATGGTCGGCAGCACCACAGGCTGGACATTATGCCATGGCCCTGTAATATTTCGTTGGGTGGCTGAAGCGTCAGCAATTCCTACACTGTTGTGGTTTAGGGATCAACTCTTGGATTTGTAAACAGTGTCCCACAATGTAAACCGAGGACGGAAGTTCATGGCAGTCAAAAGTTAAGCGACCTATATTGCAGGGGAAGCGTCTCCGCCCGTGGACAGGTAATACACAAGTGTCCACTTTGAGAACTGGGAGGTCTTGGAGCTCAAGCTTCTCCTGTATGTCGGCATCACATGTTCATGCTGAACAACAGTATGAGGCAAAACTACGGTACCATTGCAATAACAGTGAGAAATATGTTTTCGAACTGTGACAGGAATATCATCTATGGAGGTAAGAAGGAAAAAGATTGTGAGCTTGGCCAGCATTTCATATCATGACGACACATGCATCACTCTTAAGAGCATCAAATATTTTGACCAACATGGCACAGGAGAGCCTTGCTAATACTATGATCAGAAAGATAGTGGGAGATATCGGTTGCAGAGTGAAAAACTTAGTCCATTGTGTACTTTGAAACGTAGTGTGTAAGGGGAGTGAGTGTCGTGCTGGTCTTTTCTGGGACGAGCGAGAGGTAATCGAAGCAGTGTCATCAGTTAACCCTTTGAGGGTCGACAGGCCCTCTCCGAGATTCGTTCTCAGGGTCGGCCAAATTTAAAAAAAAAAAATTTTTTTATGAAAAGATAGAGAATCTTTTCCCGATCACAATGACACCAAAAATATGAAATTTGATGGAAAACTTGCGGAATTATGCTCTCGCGAAGTTAACCGTCTCGGCGATGTTTACGGATCGGCGATTTTGCCCACTTTGAGCCCCATTTTCGGCCAGTTCCACTGTACTAGTCGACAAAAAACATGAAAATTTCACTAGAACTCCATTTTTTCTATTGATTGAGTGCAAGAAACCACCCATTTACCAATTTCAACTATCCAGTACAGTGGTCAGAATTTAGCAATTTTGCCAATTTCACACAAATTTCAAAAGATGCCAATTTCCGAATAGGGTCCAGAACAAACAAGAAATACATTCCTGGCACTAAAATGACATTTCCTCTGTTCATTAGTCACGTCTCAAGGCCCCACTTACATTCTTTTGCTTTCCACTTTGAATTTTTATTCTCACAAAAAATAGAAGATTTACTGTTATGCAGACTACTGCATTAGTGTAAAAAATGGTATGAATCATATTGGCGCACTTGGAAAGGAATATCAGACTCACCAGTTGATGTGTATTGGACACGGCATGATTTGTTTACTTTTGAACTTTGGTAAAAATCGAACATTTCTGCTACTTTGAGCTCAATTTCAAGGTACTTTTCATTGTAAAACCAGTCAAAATCATCCCAATTTCTGTAATATGTCTTCCATTCTATACAATGAGACCAGGAAAACTAGAATACAACAATAAATACCATACAAAAATACATTGCAAAGTCGCTGTTTTATTCAAAAAAAACAGTCAAAGTTTTTTTTTTTCATTATGCACTGTGTGCTGCAGGATTTTTTTTATACCATGCACACTGACCACATAGACCCATTCTTTCATATGGAGGCCTACCAGCTTTCTCCCACTAGATTTGAGGGCGCTAGAATTTAGGCGTACTAGTACATCAAAAACCCTGGGTCGTAAGCTGTACTAGTACGTCCGAAACCCTCAAAGGGTTAATGATCATGGTCGTTTAGGTGCGGGACTGGAGGTGGTCCACCCTGAGAAGGGCTGGCGATCTGAAAATCGTCACACTGTAGTGGGAGAAGACAGAAGCATGGTCAAAGACAAGTGAAGGTCGGATGCATCAATTGAGTCAGGCAGAACCTCGGTACCAGGAGCAGGCGACGAAATGTTACCTGCAGTAGGTAACGGGTGTTAGAAAGGTCCAAAGAATGGTCCGATAATGAGGTAGGGTCGTCAGAGGGTGCTGCAGCAGAAAGGGGCCCCGGGAGGAGCACTTTCATGGATCTGGGACTCCATGTTTAGGTCTTTTTTTTTTTCTTTGTTTTTCAGAAAAAAGGTAAAAAAAAGGGGGGGGGCGAGAAGAACGTGGAGGCATAGCACCTAGGAGGAATGAAAGGGTCATAATCCCCCTCCATGCCCAAGAGGGCTCAGTGCAGCTAGTAGTGCAGATGTGGCATGAAACCTGTGCCATACCCAACCCTTCATCCCAGTAAACCAGCAATCCAGGATAACCTCACATCTACTGAGCCACCTCGGTGGACAAAAGAGAGGGTGGTCAAATACCCATCACAAGGCTTACCTCCTTTGGCCACCACCTCCGGAATCCAACAGGCAGCCTCCAGACATGCACCCGTCACCTGAAGGTCACTAGAAGCCATTGCAAGGGAGCTAGGGGCCCACAAAAGGTAGGGACAAGAACACAGAGGGGGGGAATAATAATGGACCAAACGCCCAAGGAGAAAGAGGAAAGAGGGAAAAGGGAGAAGGGGAAAAAAGAATCAGGTTAAGTCACGGGTATTCTGAAGTTTGGAGCATTTTACAATGCTCCAAACAAGAAAAGTTGTGTATAAGGGAGGATTCAGCCAGACGGCGACTGTGAAAATTAGAAGTAGGGTAGACAGTTTTAGCAGAAGACTAGTCAATAGGATGACTGTGATCTCTGACATGACAGAAAAGAGCTTTGTTGGTGTCGACATGCATAACACTATTTTTGTGCTCCCTGAGTCTGTCAGAGAGTGGCCAGTTTCTCCAATCTAGTTCATACCTATCTTCCCTCTATAGATGCTCCTGGTGTTTACTCTATTTTTTGTTCCTTTTTGCCCTCTTCAGTACTTTGGAGAAACTGACCGTTCTATAGAGAAGGAGCGTGGACACAGGGGTCATCCCACAGCTTCTAAAAACAACAGACATTACCCCACTTCACAAAGGGGGCCGTAAAGCAATAGCAAAGAACTACAGACAGATAGCACTAACATCGTATATAAAAAAAATCTTTGAAAGAGTTCTAAGAAACCAGATCGCCACTCATTTAGATACTCATCAGTTACACAAACCAGGGCAAAATGGGTTTAGAGCAGGTCTCTCCTGCCTGTCCCAACTACTGGACCACTACGACAAGGTCCTGGATGCTCTAGAAGCCAAAACCCAGATGTAGTATACACAGACTTTGCGAAAGCCTTCGACAAGTGTGACAGTGGTGTAATAGCACACAGAATGCGTGATAAAGGAATAACGAAAAAAATGGTAGATAGATATATAATTTCCTAACAAATAGAACACAAAGAGTAGTAGTAAACAGAATAAAGCCTGAGGCGGCTACTGTCAAAAGCTCTGTTCCACAAGGCACAGTACTCCCCCCTATCCTGTTCCTCATCCTCATATCTAACATACAGGGATGCAAGCCACAGACAGACAGGTAGTATTAAACTACAGACCAGTGTCACTAACATGCATTGCATGCAAAGTCATGAAGAAGCTTATCAGGGAAAGACTGGTGGAGCACCTAGAAAGGAATGAGCTTGTATATGATAACCAGCACGGTTTCAGGGAAGGGAAATCTTGTGTCACAAACCTACTGGAGCTTTACGATAAGGTGACAAGTAAGGCATGAGAGAGGGGAGTGGGTAGACTGCATTTTCTTGGACTGTAAGAAGGCTTTCGACACAGTTACTCACGAGAGATTAGTGCAAAAGTTAGAGGAGTAAGCAGGAACAGGAAAGGCACTGCAATGGATCAAAGAATACCTGACAGGGAGGAAACGAGTGATGGAATGTGACGAAGTGTCAGAGTGGGCGCCTGTGACGAGCGGGGTTCCACAAGGGTCAGTTCTAGGGCCGGTGCTGTTTCTGGTATATGTGAATGACATGACGGAAGGGATAGATTCGGAGGTGTCCCTGTTTGCAGACGACGTGAAGCTAATGCGGAGAATTTAAGTGGATGAGGATCAGGTAGGACTACAAAGAGAATTGGACAGGCTACAAGCCTGGTCCAACAACTGGCTCCTGGAGTTTAACCCCACCAACTACAAAGTCTTGAAGATTGGGGAAGGTCAAAAAAGACAGCAGACAGAGTACAGGCTATGGGGCTAGAGACTGCAAATTCATTCAAGAAAAAGGATATTGATGTGAATATCATACCGAACACATCTCCTGAGACACACATCAACCAAATAACTGCTGCAGCATATGGGTGACTAGCAAACCTAATAATAGCGTTTCGACACCTGAGTAAGGAATCTCGAAGACTGTACATCGTGTATGTCAGACCCATACTGGAGTATGCAGCACCAGTATGGAACCCACACCTGGTAAATAAATTAAAGAAAGTGCAAATGTTTGCTACAAGACTAGTCCCGGAGATAAGGAGAGGTTAAGGAAAATCACCCAGACGACACTTGGGGATAGGAGGGATAGGGAGGACAGGATTACGACACAAATCCTGAGAGAAATTGACAAGGTGGATAAGGACAGGATGTTTCAGAGATGAGACACGGGAACAAGGGATCGCAGGGATGTTAAGAAGTATTTCTTCAGTCATAGAGTTGCCAGGAAGTGGAGCAATCTAGAGAGTGATGTAATGGAGGCAGGATCCATATGTAGCTTTAAGAAGAGGTACAATAAAGATCAAGGAGCAGGGAGAGAGTGGACCTAGTAGCGATCAGTGAAGAGGAGGGGGTCAGGAGCTGTGAATCGACCCCTACAGCCACAAATGGGTGAGTATAAATAGATGAGTACACACCGCTAATCATCAACAGTCCTAGCAAGTGGGTGATACTATCGATGACACAACAGGAGAATCACGAGTTTACCGAGCCACCAGACAGTGTGTAAGCAGTAACAGGAGACGGAGGAGTCTGTGGTCATTATTGTGACTGTGACCACTGGACTTTCAAGATTGATGCAGTGTCGCAGGATGCTCCAGAAATAAGGTATTGTTTGACCTGTTTTTCTCACTGGCGGCCGAAAGTTGGTAACAGGTGAGGTCGGCGTTGAGACTGTCGATGTGTGTGTGCGTGTGTAGGGGGGGGGTGAGTGTGTGGGAGGTTGTGGATGTGTGGGGGAATAGGGTTGAAATGGACACGTATCAGGTTGAAACAGGATTTGAAAGAGAATAAGAGCATTGCTAGCTCCAGCTGGTACGACAATCTCACGCCAGTTCAAACGCGACCTGAAAAAAAAAAAAGGAGTGGGCGGTAAAAGCCAGGGAATCTTAGAATGTGACAGCAAAGATATAAACTCTGGAGTGTCTGAGGTGCCGGAAAGTGGCGGTTGCCCAGAGGTAGTGCTGCTCACAGTGAGTCATCCCGGGTACATAACCACATACAGTAGCTTCCTGACTGTTAACTCTAAATGCTTGAAGACTGACGTTAGCCAAGAAGACTGGGTGACTGACATGCCTCGCAGTATGCAGGCACAATAACAAATGTGTTTGTACAAGGGGCACAACCTCAGGAATGTCCATGAATTAAACTTTCCTGGATATGTATCGCTTGTTGAATCAGCTGAAAGACTAAAATGGGGAGTAGCTCTTTTAATAGAGGACACTTGCGTATTTGTTATGCCTGTGTGAAAGTGTTTGTGAAAGGAGTACTTAGGGAGTAAGTAAGTAAGGTAAGCAAGGCTGGATAGTATTTATGTAACAGAAGAGGTCAGGGTTGAGTCTGTGGACACTGTGCCAGCAGTGTTTCCAGATCAACGGTCTTGGCGGTGGTTGTATGGGATAACTTAGCATTATGTCATCGTTCGTACTGAAAGTTGAAGACAGGTATTTTGACAAACGAGGGGGCGTAAGTGTGGTTCGCGGCGTGGTGGGCGGATAATCAGTATATAATCATGACATAGTTGGGCGGTGGAATGCAGTGACAAAACTTGCTTTAACAAGATTGTGCATCAGCGAATGTCGCTGGCTGAGTCAGGTGTGTTATGGGTTGTTAAATTATTCTGAAGCAGAGTTGCCACAGAGTGGAGTAACTAGTTGTATTTATGATTCAGCAGTTATTAGAAAGTTGAGAGATTTAATACAGGAACTGCATAACGGCAATTTTAACGTGGTGGGCCTACAGTTAGTGGAGGAAGAGGTATTGTGGAGTGACGAGCCGTCTGAGTGTGTATTGCAGACGCAATATCGCAGTCGAAAAGCGATGAACATTCCTAGGCTGGGGGATGCAAAGAAGTATATGGAGTTTCAACGAGGGACAAGTGTTAGAGTCTACAGAGGCGATGGAAGTATATCCTGATAGGTGGTCTGGGATTATTGGGCAAATGGGAATGGTGAGGAGGTGGCGTGTTACGAGATGTGCGAGAGGGACTCCAAGGTAACCTCAATGTTGGCTGCCACGAAGGAAATGACGTCGAGTATCGATGGACTGGCTGATGAATCTTAGTTGGTTAATTGAGGGCTAATGAAAGATTTAATGTGACGCCTAATGAATGCAAAAAAAGGCACAGGTAAATTGAGATCATTTTAATAAACAACTGTAACTGTCCTCTTGCCGATAAGATTTTTTGCAAAAATCCTAGGAAATCGGATAAAGTGTTAAGATAATGTAGCAGGGTTAATATATGATCCCGAAGCGGTTCATTCTGACAAGGATTTCAGTAATAAATGTTTATGTTCAGGCTTTTCAAGGGCGAAGGAGAGCAGATACATTGATAACATAAGATTGGGAAGATTGAGGGGGAGGGGGGAAACACTGTCGTGCGCAGTACTTTAAGTCGAATGATGCTCAGGCAGGGATTTGGGTTAAAGCTCGTGGCCTGGTTGGTGGCGTCCTCAGATCACACGTTTATTGACCGGGGGGTCACTTCCCCGGTGGAAATAAGACACAGTACCCAATGGCGCACTGACTTTATTAGGGTGTTCCGTGGTCAAGTTGGTAGCGTCCTCAACTCACATATTGAAGGTCCATGGTTCGATCCCTGGAACAGGTGGACATATTCTCTCACACCTGCTGCCCCTGTTCGCCTAGCAGTTAGTCGACTGTTGTGGATCGCATCTCAGGAAGTGATAGTATACCTTAGTGCTGGAATTTGATATGAGCTAAGGTAGAATAACAGCTCTTACTCTGTAAATTCAACTGTGTAAACAAAAATTGTACCTGGAAGCAGAGGCTCGAATTCAAGACAATGGATTGCTGGGGCATGAGGTCTCTGTAGTTCTCTATGACAAGGGTGTCTGCTGTCAGTTATTTGTTTTCTTACAAGACTCCTTTTACGTGTTAGTCAGGAAAAACATTTCGAATGTACTAGTGAAAACAGGAAGCAGGGTGTTTCTGGGGGCCATGAAGTACGTTCGCGAGTTCAAAAATCTGGATGCATTGGAGAATATAGTGGAAGTTTATGGTAGGGACAACTGGGGTGCGAGTGAACGTGGCGTAATCGAAAATATTGGGCTTACGGGAGTGGTAAAGAAAATAGAACTGGGGATGCCTTATCCTCCCATAAGAACATAAGAAAACATAAGAATGGAAGAACACTGCAGGCCTACTGGCCTGCAGTTCGAAGAGAGCACTGAAGATCTGCGGTATATTGCAAATCAATGATAGAGAAATAACACGAATGGTGAATTCGGAAACTGTTCAGTGTTGCATCTTAGAAAGAACTATGGCCATTTCTCCTGACAGTACAACAGAGGGAGATCGTTGTTAATACTCTTTTATACAGTAAGGCTTTATATGTAACAAACGCGTTTCCTTTGACCGGGGAAACAATACATTGGATCTCTTGTACAAGACCTCCTCGTCATTGTCTTCGGCAGTTTGGGCGGCAGATTCGGCGCTTTATGCACGTCATACCTCTTTTCCTGATTATTCCCTTGATTCATCGTGTACAACGCGTTCTTGCAACTCATTACCACTTCTGGTTTCTCTGCATCATTGTAATGCCCCAAACCTCGGGTAAACTTTATCGAAAATGTGTACCCTGGTGGTGTGACTTCTGACGCTATGCACCGGAAATACACTGTATGAGGCTGCTACTGTCACAGTGGGACCACAAATCGGCTCCTAACCTTTAAACAGGCGATAGCGCGTTTCTGTCGTGTTATACGTGTAGCGAAACGTAGTTGTTGGCAAGGTGAGGTATCCGATATCACTACCACCGCTTGCATGTGCGTAGTCTGGAAAAAAGGACGGAATTTGGCTGCCAAGTAAGCTGCCCACATTGTTCTCGTTCTTGCAGTTACTGGCGATGGCCCTGCAAGAGCTCGTTGACATTGTCAAAGAAATTTGATATCACCTTTTTGGTGTATCCTAAAGGCTACATCTAAATCCAAGACGGAGTCAACACCTCTGGAGTTTACCTTTCATCATGAAGAACCTTATGACGTGTCCCTCACAGTCCGTCAACTCACATCAACACTACCCACGTGACAACTGACAAGAGCTGGCCTGATGATATTAATAGAGATTCATATTATAATGCTTCAGTACTAACACGCTAGTCGTCCTCTTATACCTCAATCTTATTTGTTGTCATGGGGTTTCGCTCTTCACTGGAAAATCGCCGTGTTCTTCCTCTTCGTAAACTAGGTACTTCGGGCGATGACACTTCTCATTACAAACTCATCTCTCATATTAGTGCAATTTGTAAGTTGTTGAAGCGTTTTGTTTACAAACGTTTAGCGTGGTGCTTAGAAACCCGAAATTCTCTTTTGCCTCATTAGATTGGTTTTCGTACTGGCTGTTCCTTAGACACATACATTTACAATGCTTTTGCTGTAAATCAATCAGCTTATGACACTGTGCTACATCATCTTGGCCAAAGCACATTCAGTGGCCCTCCTAGACAAGTTGCCATTTTTTCTTAGAGAGTGTATCAGAGAGGTACTTCCGTACTCAGGGCTCTGTTCTTAATACTCTCCTTTTCCTACTCGCAGTTAATGACCGTACCTCTGTTCACCCTTCCAATCTTTGGTCATCTTTACTTATCGATGATGTTGTTATAGCCCGTGATGACTCTTCAAATTGCTTGTTCTCTCTAGGCTGAAATATTGCTGTACACTAGATAGACGCGATGCCCTTCGTCGTCGTTATTTTGTTCACTTCCGTGACCTTCACGATCCTTTTATGTATAAAATGGTAATGGATATTAGCAAGGCAAATTTATTTGTCGTCCTCATTTATTACACTCCTTCCCTCTTCGCATTCACTTTAACATTCATAACCATGCCACATATAAACTAAATAATGTAGATCTTAATATTACTGATTGCAAAAAGGATTTGGGAGTTCTGGTTAGCAGTAATCTAAATGTTCGCAATAAAGCAAACAGAATCCTTGGCTTCATATTAAGGAGCATAAATAATAGAAGTTCTCAGGTTGTTCTTCAACTCTATATATATTTGGTTAGGCCTCATTTAGATTATGCTGCAGTTTTGGTCACCGTATTACAGAATGGATATAAATGCACTGGAAAAACGTACAAAGGAGGATGACAAAGTTGATCCCATGTATCAGAAATCTTTCCTGTGAGGCTATATAGACTAAGGGCCCTGAATCTGCACTCTCTAAAAAGGTGTAGAATTAGGGGGGATATGATTGAGATGTATAAATGGAAAACAGGAATAAATAAAGGGAATATAAATAGTGTGCTAAAAATATCTAGCCAAGACAGGACTCGCAGCAATGGTTTTAAGTTGGAAAAATTCAGATTCAGGAAGGATATAGGAAAGCACTGGTTTGGTAAAATAGTTGTGGATGAGTTGAACAAACTCCCAAGTACCGTCATAGAAGCTAAGACGTTGTGTAGTTTTATAAATAGGTTGGATAAATACATGAGTGGGTGTGGGTGGGTGAGAGTTGGACCTGAATAGCTTGTGCTAGAAGGTCTGATGCCGTGCCCCATCTTTAAGTGGATGTAACCTGACCTGACTAGGTGGGTCATTGGTTTAAGCCGGGAGGTGACTTGGACCTGCCTCGCATGGGCTAGTAGGTCTGCTGCGGTGTTCCTTCTTTCTTATGTTCTTAATTGTATCCCTTAATTTACCGCCTTTACATTCACTCTACATTATACTTTTCCCTCCTTCACTGGGAAGTTTTCAAGATTCATGTTTGTTCCTCCTCACTTTCATGTGTACAAGGTCACCTCTCTATTACATCCTTATGCTTATTTTTTTTTTTTTTGAAGACTCTCATCCCTCTGATGTTTCTTAATCTCCCGAGGGTGTCGAGTATGTAAATGTTTTTCCTGAAACAATAATCCTAGGTCATTTATTAGACTCGGTCAGTGTTTACACAGCAGAGGTGTACACAATTTTCACTGCTATCACACACATTGCCACAGTGTCCCCCTCGCAATTTGTGGTCGTTTTGGACTCGTCTAGTGCATTACAAGCTATCCAGAAATTCGATTCCCATTGTCCTTCATATACAACTGTGAGGGAAAAGTTCAACAGATAGGAGTAGCAAGCGAGTATATGGTAACAATAGTTTGATTGCTGGCTACTTGTTAAGGTAGGGTAAGTCTAGCTCCCGCTATCCCCCGCTTTTTCCCCCACCCCGAAAGTGATAGTTTGATTGCCGGCTGCTTGTTAAGGTAGGGTAAGTCTAACTCTCGCTATTCCCCCCCCCCCAAAGGTGATGTGTGGGGCTCCGGTCAAACAGTAATCACTCGACTCACAACTCCCAGCACTACTGTAAGTACACGCCTGCTCATATTCTAGTGGACTTATTGGTTGAAAGCTTCACTTTTGACCAATAATAAACTTAGTCCTTTCAGCCTTGATATCTCTTAAATGTTTTAATAATCACCACGTCTTTTAGGTATTGTACTTATCATGGAGAGTGATTTCTTAAGCAGTGGGTAACCTGTCTCTCTTTCCAGCTTGGAATGACAGATTGGGTCACCTGCCAACCAACGAGAAGTATTGAAGGAGACGGACTAAAGTCCCGAGACGTCCCATGTTGGATCTACCTACCTGTTTATATGTACGCAGGCACAGGACATAACCCCTCATCATTGCAGTGGTAAAGAACCTGCTTTCCTGTCATCTGGACTGATTATTCACGGCTATAGACTCTGTGAAGAACGAGCCGTTGGGTTGTCACCAACACCGGCGACCCCCCCCCCCACATCATCAGCAACGGCTACGATTTCTAAAAGACGGTGTCAACCTCCATCAGACACCCCAGTATCACTATCTATATATATATATATATATATATATATATATATATATATATATATATATATATATATATATACAAACACTGATCTCTGGCCGAAGGAGACTCGAACCTACGAACCTTGGAACAAGGTACGCAGTGCCTTACCATTCTCACCACACTGCACAATACCTTGGCGTCCAGCTTGCGCTAGACGTTTGATCCAAGGCAGCCAGCTTTCAGGGAGAAGGCTTACAGCTTTTCATCTCATCCCCTGCATGCATCAGCCTTACTAGAGATTTTAACAATGCAAGGAATTCGCAAGAGCAGGCGAAATGTAGGTTCGAGTCTCCTTCGGCCAGAGATCAGTGTTTGTGTACATTTCGCCTGCTCTTGCGAATTCCTTGCATATATATATATATATATATATATATATATATATATATATATATATATATATATATATATATATATATATATATATATATATATAATGTATTAGCGTAGAATTCAAATGTCATTTTTTTAATTTCATTTTTCATTTTTCTTTCAAATAGGATACACCTTAATGTTTCACTGTTTTATGTTTGCTTTTAATAAATAATAAAGTGTTTATCTTTGTGAATTATTATTTCTTCTTCTATTCAATAATTTTCCTGAGGAGGAGCCAGCCTTAGTAATACTGACTGAAGTTGTTACAGGGCTGAGTAAGCCTTCACAACAACGTTGGTTATGTTGTATTTCTAGTGAGCACAAAGACTTCGTTTTTGCTGGGTTCCAGGATACGCCGGTGTTCCGGGGAATGAACAGACTCGGCCATTCGGTCAGCTATTCACGACCTCCAGATTTCCAGGAGGGTGTATTCCTTTCTCGGACTGTTTTACAGTTCTCTGCAACCACTGGCAACACTTAGTCAGAGATGGACTACAATAATTTTCTGACCATCTTCCTACCTCCTTTGAGTTTGAGAAATTGCGCTCTCACGCATCGGACACACACATCTTGCTCACGGATACCTCAGAGGGAAACGATCGGCATTGCTCTGTCAATAATCAAGTCACAGTGTCTATCGGCGGACACGCAGGATTCACTAATGATGTCTACACCGCCTCATCTCACTCTGATCTCCCTCTCTTGCACCTTCCACCATCTTAGATTTCATAGTAGATAATAACCTACTGAACCATCTTTGATTAAATTTTACTCTTGTACTAACCCCACTTTCACTAAACACTATCTATGCACACCCACACCTCTGCTCACCCCTACCCCAACACACCTATACCCCAGCACACCCATACCCCAGCACACCCATACCCCAGCACACCCATACTCCAGCACACCCATACCCCAGCACACCCATACTCCAGCACACCTATACCCCAGCACACCCATACTCCAGCACACCTATACCCCAGCACACCCTTACCCCAGCACACCCATACCCCAACACACCTATACCCCAGCACACCCTTACCCCAGCACACCCATACTCCAGCACACCTATACCCCAGCACACCCTTACCCCAGCACACCCTTACCCCAGCACACCCATACCCCAACACACCTATACCCCAGCACACCCTTACCCCAGCACACCCATACTCCAGCACACCCCATACTCCAGCACACCCCATACCCCAGCACACCCATACCCCAGCACACCCATACCCCAGCACACCCATACCCCAGCACACCCTTACCCCAGCACACCCATACCCCAGCACACCCATACCCCAGCACACCCATACCCCAGCACACCCTTATCCCAGCACACCCATACCCCAGCACACCCATACCCCAGCACACCCATACCCCAGCACACCCATACCCCAGCACACCCAAAACCCAGCACACCCTTATCCCAGCACACCCTTATCCCAGCACACCCATACCCCAGCACACCCATACCCCAGCACACCCTTACCCCAGCACACCCTTACCCCAGCACACCCTTACCCCAGCACACCCATACCCCAGCACACCCATACCCCAGCACACCCATATCCCAGCACACCCTTACTCCAGCACACCCTTACCCCAGCACACCCATACCCCAGCACACCCATACCCCAGCACACCCTTACCCCAGCACACCCATACCCCAGCACACCCATACCCCAGCACATCCCATTCCATTCCCCCTAACCATCACACATTCCTACTGTCGCACATCCCTCCCAACACTCCTGTATGACTTACAACTTCAGTGCTAAGTTGATTATATTATTATTATTATTATTATATTTATCACAACATTCTGTCAGTGGAAGACTCGTAACAAAAGCTCTAGTGAACACACAGTGCTGGTGGCCAGACGACTTAGAAACATGTTCACTTCGTAGCAACTTCACCTGGGAGTGACGTAACTATCTCCAGGTAACTGAGCTAAAAGATACTCCGAATTTACTCTCATCAAGAAAATTTAGATATTACATCTAGATAAATGTGTGCTGACTAGTTTTGATGTTATATCTGTTTAAAGATGTTGAAAATGTTCAGAATTTTAATAGACGATTGTTTCACGCTGTTATAGGCGACAATGTACGATTTTCTTGTATTTAATGGAATGGTTTATAAGAAAAAGAAGGGAGTTGTAATAGGAATTTCTGAAACCCTATTTTAGTTAATGATTTTCTTAATGTTCATTATGAGGTAGAATAGTTAAATAAGTTTGCTGTTGAGATATCGTCATAACGATACCTGGTATTTAGTATTTAGGTGATTTAGTATTTAAATCACATAATTTAAATAATGCAAATAACTGAAATTAACATCTTAATTTAAATTCATAAATTAAATTTACATATGAAGTATTTAACTGAATAGTTATAAAATCTCAATATCGCAAACTAACATTCAGTGATTAACCACAAAATTAACCACAAATAATAATATATTTTATTAATACAAGTACAAGGTATACAGTCCTAGTTGACATCAATGACATACTACTATATGCACAGCATTTCGGGCAAATTTAGTCCCAGGATGCGACCCACACCAGTCCACTAACACCCAGGTACCTATTTTACTGATGGGTGAATATAGACAACAGGTGTCTTATGGAAACACGTCCAAATGTTTTCCAGCCCTACCGGGGATTCGAACTCCGGACCTCAGTGTGTGAGCTGAGTGCTCTAGCGATCGAGCTACGGGACACCTTATCCAGAATAAATGAAACTTGACATCCACATTGGAACTTCTAATATATGTTGACAGTGTCTTGAACAGTCCACGATTCCTAAATTATGACAACCTTTCCTTAATATTTTATATTCCTAATTAAATTTAAGTTGGTGCATTATGGAGCGCCCAAACTTACTGCTACCACACATGTACTTTATTTATCAGTAAAAGCAAATTATCTCTGAAAGAAGATTACAAAACATTACAATAATTTTAACCTTCTTTAATAAGATAAGATAAGATAAGATTTCGTTCGGATTTTTAACCCCGGAGGGTTAGCCACCCAGGATAACCCAAGAAAGTCAGTGCGTCATCGAGGACTGTCTAACTTATTTCCATTGGGGTCCTTAATCTTGTCCCCCAGGATGCGACCCACACCAGTCGACTAACACCCAGGTACCTATTTGCTGCTAGGTGAACAGGACAACAAGTGTAAGGAAACGTGTCGAAATGTTTCCACCCGCCGGGAATCGAACCCGGGCCCTCCGTGTGTGAAGCGGGAGCTTTAGCCACCAGGCCACCAGGCCACCGGGCCAACGTGCCGGTCGTCTCCCACCTAGTCAGGGTGACTTAAAAAGAAAAACGGAAGTTTTTTCTTTTTATATTTAATAATTTACACAACAGAAGGGGTTACCAGTCCTCTGCTCCCGGCAGTTT
Source organism: Cherax quadricarinatus (assembly GCF_038502225.1). NCBI lineage: Eukaryota > Metazoa > Arthropoda > Malacostraca > Decapoda > Parastacidae > Cherax > Cherax quadricarinatus. The sequence continues at coordinate 28,707,561 of NC_091321.1, read as the reverse complement.
ACTCGCTCTTATGACACACATGACTTACGGACGAACGATTCTTTACCACTTTTCCATGATAATATATATTTCTTAATATACTGGACAAGTTCCCTTGGTTAAAGCGTTACACTGCTCTCTCTCTCTCTCTCTCTCTCTCTCTCTCTCTCTCTCTCTCTCTCTCTCTCTCTCTCTCTCTCTCTATCTCTTTCTCTCTCTCTCTCTCTCTCTCTCTATCTCTATATCTCTATACCCCTGTAATCTTTTGACTACCACCCACACCATGGGTATGGTATGTCTACCACCCACACCATGGTATGGTGTGACTACCACCAACACCATAGGTATGGTGTGACTACCACCAACACCGTGGGTATGGTGTGACTACCACCCACACCGTGGGTATGGTGTGACTACCACCCACACCATGGTATGGTGTGACTACCACCAACACCGTGGGTATGGTGTGACTACCACCCACACCATGGGTATGGTGTGACTACCACCAACACCATGGGTATGGTGTGACTACCACCAACACCATGGGTATGGTGTGACTACCACTCACACCATCACAGTGATGGCTGCATAAAATTTTAATAATCTAGGATATAAAAAAAAAGCTCCGCTAATGGTTAATGGATGCGCATTACGGCGCTCACTTGCCGCACTGGTCAGTGCGCATCCCGGCGCTCACTTGCCCCGCCGGTCAGTGCGCATCCCAGCGTTCACTTGCCGCGACGGTCAGCTGATTACATAAGGTAAAAAAAAAGGCGCGAAAGAGGCTCAAGAATTAGCGGGAAAGGCTGTGATTTTGGCGGGCAAAGGTGAGAGAGGAGGACGAGCCGCGCTTATAATATATCCAGGTTATGGACCTTCCCTCATACTTACTTTTCAATTTACGAGAGAGAGCGGATAATTTTTCATTCTCTTATTATTATTGGTCACTGATGCGTCCATAGTTCGTCAGTGCGTCCCTTTGATGGCGGGCGCATCGGAGCCAAGCCCTTCTTTATCTCGTTTTTGAGAGTTATTTATCACGTCTACGGCATTCACGAGTTTTATATATATATATATATATATATATATATATATATATATATATATATATATATATATATATATATATATATATATATATAATGTCGTGCCGAATAGGAAAAACTGGTGAGATAGCTAGCAAGAACTTATTTAAAATAAAGTCCTTTCTAAAATGTCTCTTATACGTTTAAAGACTTTTTTTTCATTTATATTAATGTAAAAATTAATAATTTTGCACGAAAAGAACCTTAGAAAACTTACCTAACTTTATTATAACAAGCGCAATTTAATTTAGCCTAACCCAACTAAATATATTTTAGATAAGCTTACAATAATTTAATAATAAATATGCATAGTGAAATATATTTTTTCGTTAGGTTCGAAATGGATTTTGCGAAATTATTGCATACACAATTTTTCGCTTGTCTTATTCGGCAATAAAAGTGTTGCTGTTTAAGCCAAAATTAAGCATGTGTATATATATATATATATATATATATATATATATATATATATATATATATATATATATATATATATATATATATATATATATATATATATCTTCTTCTTTCAACACACCGGCCGTATCCCACCGAGGCAGGGTGGCCCAAAAGGAAAAACGAAAGTTTCTCCTTTTACATTTAGTAATATATACAGGAGAAGAGGTTACTAGCCCCTTGCTCCCGGCATTTTAGTCGCCTCTTACAACACGCATGGCTTACGGAGGAAGAATTCTGTTCCACTTCCCCATGGAGATAAGAGGAAATAAACAAGAATAAGAACTAGAAAGAAAATAGAAGAAAACCCAGAGGGGTGTGTATATATGTGCTTGTACATGTATGTGTAGTGTGACCTAAGTGTAAGTAGAAGTAGCAAGACGTACCTGAAATCTTGCATGTTCATGAGACAGAAAAAAGGACACCAGCAATCCTACCATCATGTAAAACAATTACAGGCTTTCGTTTTACACTCACTTGGCAGGACGGTAGTACCTCCCTGGGCGGTTGCTGTCTACCAACCTACTACCTATAATATATATATATATATATATATATATATTATTGTGACCACGAACGAGTGGTATTGATCAGTAACAACACTGCACCATCATGAGGCAGGTAAAAGCAGCATGGGTTCGAGTCCTTGGCTAGTGCAGTGTTGTTATTGATCATTATCACTCGTTCGTGGTAGGTCATTGTAGGTCATTGTTAGTGTGGGTCATTGTTAGTGTAGGTCATTGTTAGTGTGGGTCATTGTTAGTGTGGGTCATTGTTAGTGTAGGTCATTGTTAGTGTAGGTCATTGTTAGTGTGGTCATTGTTAGTGTAGGTCATTGTTAGTGTAGGTCATTGTTAGTGTGGTCATTGTTAGTGTAGGTCATTGTTAGTGTGGTCATTGTTAGTGTGGGTCAT
>NC_091321.1:28685127-28700127 GCF_038502225.1 Cherax quadricarinatus | reverse complement strand
GCGCCTGATCAACCAGGCTGTTGCTGCTGGCTGCACGCAAACCAACGTACGAGCCACAGCCCGGCTGATCAGGAACTGCCTTTAGGTGCTTGTCCAGTGCCAGCTTGAAGACTGCCAGGGGTCTGTTGGTAATCCCCCTTATGTGTGCTGGGAGGCATTTGAACAGTCTCGGTCCCCTGACACTTATTGTATGGTCTCTTAACGTGCTAGTGACACCCCTGCTTTTCATTGGGGGGATGGTGCATCGTCTGCCAAGTCTTTTGCTTTCGTAGTGAGTGATTTTCGTGTGCAAGTTCGGTACTAGTCCCTCTAGGATTTTCCAGGTGTATATAATCATGTATCTCTCCCTCCTGCGTTCCAGGGAATACAGGTTTAGAAACCTCAAGCGCTCCCAGTAATTGAGGTGTTTTATCTCCGTTATGCGCGCCGTGAAAGTTCTCTGTACATTTTCTAGGTCGGCAATTTCACCTGCCTTGAAAGGTGCTGTTAGAGTGCAGCAATATTCCAGCCTAGATAGAACAAGTGACCTGAAGAGTGTCATCATGGGCTTGGCCTCCCTAGTTTTGAAGGTTCTCATTATCCATCCTGTCATTTTTCTAGCAGATGCGATTGATACAATGTTATGGTCCTTGAAGGTGAGATCCTCCGACATAATCACTCCCAGGTCTTTGACGTTGGTGTTTCGCTCTATTTTGTGGCCAGAATTTGTTTTGTACTCTGATGAAGATTTAATTTCCTCATGTTTACCATATCTGAGTAATTGAAATTTCTCATCGTTGAACTTCATATTGTTTTCTGCAGCCCACTGAAAGATTTGGTTGATGTCCGCCTGGAGCCTTGCAGTGTCTGCAATGGAAGACACTGTCATGCAGATTCGGGTGTCATCTGCAAAGGAAGACACGGTGCTGTGGCTGACATCCTTGTCTATGTCGGATATGAGGATGAGGAACAAGATGGGAGCTAGTACTGTGCCTTGTGGAACAGAGCTTTTCACCGTAGCTGCCTCGGACTTTACTCTGTTGACGACTACTCTCTGTGTTCTGTTAGTGAGGAAATTATAGATCCATCGACCAACTTTTCCTGTTATTCCTTTAGCGCGCATTTTGTGCGCTATTACGCCATGGTCACACTTGTCGAAGGCTTTTGCAAAGTCTGTATATATTACATCTGCATTCTTTTTGTCTTCTAGTGCATTTAGGACCTTGTCGTAGTGATCCAGTAGTTGAGACAGACAGGAGCGACCTGTTCTAAACCCATGTTGCCCTGGGTTGTGTAACTGATGGGTTTCTAGATGGGTGGTGATCTTGCTTCTTAGGACCCTTTCAAAGATTTTTATGATATGGGATGTTAGTGCTATTGGTCTGTAGTTCTTTGCTGTTGCTTTACTGCCCCCTTTGTGGAGTGGGGCTATGTCTGTTGTTTTTAGTAACTGAGGGACGACCCCCGTGTCCATGCTCCCTCTCCATAGGATGGAAAAGGCTCGTGATAGGGGCTTCTTGCAGTTCTTGATGAACACAGAGTTCCATGAGTCTGGCCCTGGGGCAGAGTGCATGGGCATGTCATTTATCGCCTGTTCGAAGTCATTTGGCGTCAGGATAACATCGGATAGGCTTGTGTTAATCAAATTTTGTGGCTCTCTCATAAAAAATTCATTTTGATCTTCGACTCTCAGTCTGGTTAGCGGCTTGCTAAAAACTGAGTCATATTGGGACTTGAGTAGCTCACTCATTTCCTTGCTGTCATCTGTGTAGGACCCATCTTGTTTAAGTAGGGGCCCAATACTGGACGTTGTTCTCGATTTTGATTTGGCATAGGAGAAGAAATACTTTGGGTTTCTTTCGATTTCATTTATGGCTTTTAGTTCTTCCCGCGATTCCTGACTCCTAAAGGATTCTTTTAGCTTAAGTTCGATGCTTGCTATTTCTCTGACCAGTGTCTCCCTGCGCATTTCTGATATATTGACCTCTTTTAGCCGCTCTGTTATTCTTTTCCGTCGCCTGTAAAGGGAGCGCCTGTCTCTTTCTATTTTACATCTACTCCTCCTTTTTCTTAGAGGAATAAGCCTTGTGCATACATCGAGTGCCACCGAGTTAATCTGTTCTAGGCATAAGTTTGGGTCTGTGTTGCTTAGTATATCTTCCCAGCTTATATCGGTTAGGACTTGGTTTACTTGGTCCCACTTTATGTTTTTGTTATTGAAGTTGAATTTGGTGAATGCTCCCTCGTGACTAGTCTCATTTTGTCGGTCTGAGGCTCCACGCATACATGTCTGAACCTCAATTATGTTGTGATCTGAGTATATTGTTTTTGATATGGTGACATTTCTTATCAGATCATCATTGTTAGTGAAGATGAGGTCTAGTGTATTCTCCAGTCTAGTAGGCTCTATTATTTGCTGGTTTAAATTGAATTTTGTGCAGAGATTTAAAAGCTCGTGTGAGTGTGAGTTTTCATCAGAGCTGCCTCCTGGTGTTATTACTGCAACAGAATATAGAGGAAAATACATAGTAGAGGGCTTTAATTAAAGTTGTAGCCGAGGCTGTCTGTTGAGAAGAACTACCTACTTCTACCTATATTACAAACTATCGTGTATTGTCTAGATTTGAGTGTCAAGGATGGAAAATAAAAAGGCTCTCTCCCCACCCTCCACTCCCTCCTGCTACTGCCAGCATGAAAACATTGTGGGAAATACATTATATTTTAAAAGTGGTGTGGAATTGTGAAGACGTGGGGTTCAACTACCGTTATTAAATTACTGCTATAACTCTAGTGGCACTCACAGCTTCTGTTTGATTATAATATTCCCCTTAGTCCCTGTTATCTTGTAAATCCGCATTAATCTGTTATCTTATGAATCCCCTGTTAATCTCTGTTATCTTGTGTTTCGGTGCTAATCTCTGTTATCTTGTGTTTCCGTGTTAATCTCTGTTATTTTGTGTGCTAGTCTTAATTCCTGTTATCTTGTGTCCCCCTGTTCATGAGTCGACGTGTTATTAATTTGTTATATTGTGTCTCCGTGTTAATTCATGTTATTTTGTGTCCCTGTGTTAATTCGTGTTATCTTGTGTTCCCGTGTCCATGTTACATTATGGAGCTCGTATTAATCCATATTACGCCATATAAACCCTTCAAGTTATCCTAAAGTAACTTTGTATTTTATATCCGTATTCACCATGTTACACTGTATTTACCCCAAGTTGGCCCGTATTAACTTAACCGTATTGTGTGTTAGACTGTGTTTTAAACCATGTTAAACCAGTGTAATTTAAGGTGAACTCTAAGTAAATCTCGTGTAAACCTTACGTAAACCCCGTGTAAACCAGACTTAAATTGTGTAAGTCCCGTATAAATCGTATTTAAACCCTGGGTAAATTCCGAGTAAACCGTGTGAAAACATGTAAACCATATGTAACCCCGTGTAAAATACGTGGAATTCTTGAATTGAATACAAGCTGCGTCACCTGCCGTGTACACCCCGTGTAGCTGCGTCACCTGCCGTGCACACCCCATGTAGCTGCGTCACCTGCCGTGCACACCCCGTGTAGCTGCGTCACCTGCCGTGTACACCCCGTATAGCTGCGTCACCTGCCGTGCACACCCCGTGTAGCTGCGTCACCTGCCGTGTACACCCCGTGTAGCTGCGTCACCTGCCGTGTACACCCCGTGTAGCTGCGTCACCTGCCGTGTACACCCCGTGTAGCTGCGTCACCTGCCGTGTACACCCCGTGTAGCTGCGTCACCTGCCGTGTACATCCCGTGTAGCTGCGTCACCTGCCGTGTACACCCCGTGTAGCTGCGTCACCTGCCGTGTACACCCCGTGTAGCTGCGTCACCTGCCGTGTACACCCCGTGTAGCTGCATCACCTGCCGTGTACACCCCGTGTAGCTGCGTCACCTGCCGTGTACACCCCGTGTAGCTGCATCACCTGCCGTGTACACCCCGTGGAGCTGCGTCACCTGCCGTGTACACCCCGTGTAGCTGCATCACCTGCCGTGTACACCCCGTGTATCTGCGTCACCTGCCGTGTTCACCCCGTGTAGCTGCGTCACCTGCCGTGTACACCCCGTGTAGCTGCGTCACCTGCCGTGTACACCCCGTGTAGCTGCGTCACCTGCCGTGTACACCCCGTGTAGCTGCGTCACCTGCCGTGTACACCCCGTGTAGCTGCGTCACCTGCCGGGTACACTCCGTGTAGCTGCGTCACCTGCCGTGTGCACCCCGTGTAGCTGCGTCACCTGCCGTGTACACTCCGTGTAGCTGCGTCACCTGCCGTGTACACCCCGTGTAGCTGCGTCACCTGCCGTGTACACCCCGTGTAGCTGCGTCACCTGCCGTGTACACCCCGTGTAGCTGCATCACCTGCCGTGTACACCCCGTGTAGCTGCGTCACCTGCCGTGTACACCCCGTGTAGCTGCGTCACCTGCCGTGTACACCCCGTGTAGCTGCGTCACCTGCCGTGTACACCCCGTGTAGCTGCGTCACCTGCCGTGTACACCCCGTGTAGCTGCGTCACCTGCCGTGTACACCCCGTGTAGCTGCGTCACCTACCGTGTACATCCCGTGTAGCTGCGTCACCTGCCGTGTACACCCCGTGTAGCTGCGTCACCTGCCGTGTACACCCCGTGTAGCTGCGTCACCTGCCGTGTACACCCCGTGTAGCTGCATCACCTGCCGTGTACACCCCGTGCAGCTGCGTCACCTGCCGTGTACACCCCGTGTAGCTGCATCACCTGCCGTGTACACCCCGTGTAGCTGCGTCACCTGCCGTGTACACTCCGTGTAGCTGCGTCACCTGCCGTGTACACCCCGTGTAGCTGCGTCACCTGCCGTGTACACCCCGTGTAGCTGCGTCACCTGCCGTGTACACCCCGTGTAGCTGCGTCACCTGCCGTGTACACCTCGTGTAGCTGCGTCACCTGCCGTGTACACCCCGTGTAGCTGCGTCACCTGCCGTGTACACCTCGTGTAGCTGCGTCACCTGCCGTGTACACCCCGTGTAGCTGCGTCACCTGCCGTGTACACCTCGTGTAGCTGCGTCACCTGCCGTGTACACCCCGTGTAGCTGCGTCACCTGCCGTGTACACCCCGTGTAGCTGCGTCACCTGCCGTGTACACCCCGTGTAGCTGCGTCACCTGCCGTGTACACCCCGTGTAGCTGCGTCACCTGCCGTGTACACCCCGTGTAGCTGCGTCACCTGCCGTGTACACTCCGTGTAGCTGCGTCACCTGCCGTGTACACCCCGTGTAGCTGCGTCACCTGCCGTGTACACCCCGTGTAGCTGCATCACCTGCCGTGTACACCCCGTGTAGCTGCGTCACCTGCCGTGTACACCCCGTGTAGCTGCATCACCTGCCGTGTACACCCCGTGTAGCTGCGTCACCTGCCGTGTACACCCCGTGTAGCTGCATCACCTGCCGTGTACACCCCGTGTAGCTGCGTCTCCTGCCGTGTACACTCCGTGTAGCTGCGTCACCTGCCGTGTACACCCTGTGTAGCTGCGTCACCTGCCGTGTACACCCCGTGTAGCTGCGTCACCTGCCGTGTACACCCCGTGTAGCTGCATCACCTGCCGTGTACACCCCGTGTAGCTGCGTCTCCTGCCGTGTACACCCCGTGTAGCTGCGTCACCTGCCGTGTACACCCTGTGTAGCTGCGTCACCTGCCGTGTACACCCCGTGTAGCTGCGTCACCTGCCGTGTACACCCCGTGTAGCTGCATCACCTGCCGTGTACACCCCGTGTAGCTGCGTCACCTGCCGTGTACACCCCGTGTAGCTGCGTCACCTGCCGTGTACACCCCGTGTAGCTGCGTCACCTGCCGTGTACACCCCGTGTAGCTGCGTCACCTGCCGTGTACACCCCGTGTAGCTGCGTCACCTGCCGTGTACACTCCGTGTAGCTGCGTCACCTGCCGTGTACACCCCGTGTAGCTGCATCACCTGCCGTGTACACCCCGTGTAGCTGCGTCACCTGCCGTGTACACCCCGTGTAGCTGCATCACCTGCCGTGTACACCCCGTGTAGCTGCGTCACCTGCCGTGTACACCCCGTGTAGCTGCGTCACCTGCCGTGTACACCCCGTGTAGCTGCGTCACCTGCCGTGTACACCCCGTGTAGCTGCGTCACCTGCCGTGTACACCCCGTGTAGCTGCATCACCTGCCGTGTACACCCCGTGTAGCTGCGTCACCTGCCGTGTACACTCCGTGTAGCTGCGTCACCTGCCGTGTACACCCCGTGTAGCTGCGTCACCTGCCGTGTACACCCCGTGTAGCTGCGTCACCTGCCGTGTACACCCCGTGTAGCTGCGTCACCTGCCGTGTACACCCCGTGTAGCTGCGTCACCTGCCGTGTACACCCCGTGTAGCTGCGTCACCTGCCGTGTACACCCCGTGTAGCTGCGTCACCTGCCGTGTACACCCCGTGTAGCTGCGTCACCTGCCGTGTACACCCCGTGTAGCTGTGTCACCTGCCGTGTACACCCCGTGTAGCTGCGTCACCTGCCGTGTACACCCCGTGTAGCTGCGTCACCTGCCGTGTACACCCCGTGTAGCTGCGTCACCTGCCGTGTACACCCCGTGTAGCTGCGTCACCTGCCGTGTACACCCCGTGTAGCTGCGTCACCTGCCGTGTACACCCTCCATGCTAATAAGATTGGATCGCCAATCTACGCCATTTCCAAGCCTTCAATTAAGTGTGATCCTTTAACACCTTTGTGATGCAAAGCTCCGGCACCCAGTGACCTCTGACCCGCCCACCGCCCACCCCGGCGCCCAGTGACCTCTGACCCGCCCACCGCCCACTCCTCCACACTGACCTCCACGCTGGGCGCCGTTATGGGTGAAGTGGGTGCTGCCAGGGATGAGGGTAGACGCCCTTGAGGTCTGGAGTTGAGGTGGAGTGGGATAGAAGGGTCTTCCTCCTTCTAGCTAGCTTTAATACCAACTTTTCAGTGTTTATTTCAGAGTGATTTACAAGTGAGTGCTGTTGGCAAGGTGTCCGGGCTAATTCTCTGCATCGCAGCTATCACGACGAGGGTTTCAATTCTCTTATTCTCCTCGACGCGAGTAATTACAGCGATCGAGGCGTGAATCGCACAGGATCTAATTCCACAGGGTATTCAGAAACGCTTAAGACGAGCTTTCCCAAGAGCGATGGGAAAGTACAAGCACAGAATGATAAACACCGTGAGATTCGGAACCCAAAGTGAAGAGAAAAAAAAGCTGGCATCGTAAAGGCCTGGTGAGAGGATTCAATTCCCTAGTCTGTGCCGACGATACACTCCGACCCGCTTGTATAAGGGATGGAAGAGTATGGTCGGTCGTGCGCGAGGGGCTGGTGGTATATCACACGGCTATTGCTCCTGATACATGTTATACCACCACTAGTATGCTCGTTGTATGTGTATGCGCCTCTTCCGACAATGAATATATTAGCAAAGCTATAGGCTCTCTCAGATGATGTGTGTAAGCTATTTCACACGCAGAGTTTGATGATAGGTTTGTGTGTCTTGTATGACGCTATATTGTATACTTTATGTGCTTATTGGCTTGAGAATTGTGAGTACGAACGAGAGGCTGAGAAGACGGGATAGATTATGTTACTTTCCTCTCTCTCTCTCTCTCTCTCTCTCTCTTTCTGGAAAAATTAACTTCATTCAGAAATATGCTGTAGTCTTAACTAAAGCGATTTGGCATTAATTTTTTTTTATTTTGAAACCCAAATTCATTAGTGCTTCAGAAAGGTAATTACAGTACCACCACTTAAAAAAAATAAAAAAAAAGTATATTGGTGGCTACAAAGAACAATGAAAATGAATGTTTCTATACGTAAAATATACCGACGCTGGAGGTTTGAAGTCGATATGCAAAAGAATTCTCAAGTTATCGTGTGGACACCAGTAACGTAGTTTGTTCAATAAAATATATGCAACTTGGCACTTATGGTGCCCAAAACCAATCCAAACCTGTCGCTAAGGATCCTGACGCCAAATGACTTCGAACAGGCGATAAATGACATGCCCATGCACTCTGCCCCAGGGCCAGACTCATGGAACTCTGTGTTCATCAAGAACTGCAAGAAGCCCCTATCACGAGCCTTTTCCATCCTATGGAGAGGGAGCATGGACACGGGGGTCGTCCCACAGTTACTAAAAACAACAGACATAGCCCCACTCCACAAAGGGGGCAGTAAAGCAACAGCAAAGAACTACAGACCGATAGCACTAACATCCCATATAAAAATCTTTGAAAGGGTCCTAAGAAGCAAGATCACCACCCATCTAGAAACCCATCAGTTACACAACCCAGGGCAACATGGGTTTAGAACAGGTCGCTCCTGTCTGTCTCAACTATTGGATCACTACGACAAGGTCCTAAATGCACTAGAAGACAAAAAGAATGCAGATGTAATATATACAGACTTTGCAAAAGCCTTCGACAAGTGTGACCATGGCGTAATAGCGCACAAAATGCGTGCTAAAGGAATAACAGGAAAAGTCGGTCGATGGATCTATAATTTCCTCACTAACAGAACACAGAGAGTAGTCGTCAACAGAGTAAAGTCCGAGGCAGCTACGGTGAAAAGCTCTGTTCCACAAGGCACAGTACTCGCTCCCATCTTGTTCCTCATCCTCATATCCGACATAGACAAGGATGTCAGCCACAGCACCGTGTCTTCCTTTGCAGATGACACCCGAATCTGCATGACAGTGTCTTCCATTGCAGACACTGCAAAGCTCCAGGCGGACATCAACCAAATCTTTCAGTGGGCTGCAGAGAACAATATGAAGTTCAACGATGAGAAATTTCAATTACTCAGATATGGTAAAAATGAGGAAATTAAATCTTCATCAGAGTACAAAACAGATTCTGGCCACAAAATAGAGCGAAACACCAACGTCAAAGACCTGGGAGTGATCATGTCGGAGGATCTCACCTTCAAGGACCATAACATTGTATCAATCGCATCTGCTAGAAAAATGACAGGATGGATAATGAGAACCTTCAAAACTAGGGAGGCCAAGCCCATGATGACACTCTTCAGGTCACTTGTTCTATCTAGGCTGGAATATTGCTGCACACTAACAGCACCTTTCAAGGCAGGTGAAATTGCCGACCTAGAAAATGTACAGAGAACTTTCACGGCGTGCATAACGGAGATAAAACACCTCAATTACTGGGAGCGCTTGAGGTTCCTAAACCTGTATTCCCTGGAACGCAGGAGGGAGAGATACATGATTATATACACCTGGAAAATCCTAGAGGGACTAGTACCGAACTTGCACACGAAAATCACTCACTACGAAAGCAAAAGACTTGGCAGACGATGCAACATCCCCCCAATGAAAAGCAGGGGTGTCACTAGCACGTTAAGAGACCATACAATAAGTGTCAGAGGCCCGAGACTGTTCAACTGCCTCTCAGCACACATAAGGGGGATTACCAACAGATCCCTGGCAGTCTTCAAGCTGGCACTGGACAAGCACCTAAAGTCAGTTCCTGATCAGCCGGGCTGTGGCTCGTACGTTGGTTTGCGTGCAGCCAGCAGCAACAGCCTGGTTGATCAGGCTCTGATCCACCAGGAGGCCTGGTCACAGACCGGGCCGCGGGGGCGTTGACCCCCGGAACTCTCTCCAGGTAAACTCCAGGTAAGGAAAAACAACACTGACAATTTGAAGTCGAGCAGAAAAGGCATTCCTTAGGCATCAAGCAAAAAACAATACCTAATTAAAAAACATAGCAAATTGACACTTAAACAAGCCAGTATCAATGTTCACCTTCGTTGGGTGAGCTGAGGACATTATTCAGTGTTGACAAGATTAACCACACTTGTTGTAGTCATCTTTACCAGCTGTAAGCAAGGAAACCAGAGCCATCTAGTGGTGATATAGAGCCCTATATTGTCTGGTGACAGGTGTGCAGTGGCAGTCTGACTTGTCAGGAAGAACTGAGAGAATGATAACTCGTCTTTAGTTATCAGTGCAATTAAAACAGACTCTCTCTCAGGCCGTCAACTGTCGTATATCCCATTGTGACATTTTATACTCATTGTTTATCAATAAGTTTGCTCGTGTTGAAATCCTTGTAAACTTGAAAATATAGCACATAGTGAGCTGGTGAAGAAAGACTGCGTAAATCACTCAAGTTATGTCTGCGTCTAACTTATTTCCTTGTTAAGTGATAGTGTGACTGTTTTAGCACAGCCCATTACTGCAGACCCTCAGCATAGGTAATGGAGTTCATAAAATGGGAGCCACCTGGGAGATGAACTCGAGATTTATCGAATGGAAGACAAGAATTATATCTGCAGACAGTGGCAAAAGCTAACAAGTGAAAATAGAAACTGGTAGCAGAGAATCCTGTTAATACCACGTTACACCCAAGACTGGGCTCTGTCAACATGTATAAGGTAAGGAGCACCATAAGGTCAGGCCCAAACAAAAACAGGTCGTATGTCAGGTCATGAAAATTCTAAATAAAGTACAGATGGGGTCAGGTTTAGGTGAGGTCAGGTATTAGTGAGAGCTGAGGGATGGGGCTAAGGTGACGGGTTTAGTGTTTATTTTATGAAACATTGACGATTTGGACGACAGATCCAGCCATCATGTAAATTACAGTTTTGCTCATTGTTATTGGTGAGACAGATCAATACTGCTTCCAAAATTCGACATGTAACCCTGTTGTTTTCACGGAATCCCTGTTGTTCTCTCCCACAGTCAATGATGTAAGAACAATGTTTGTCTTCCTGAAGGTCTCGGTCGGTCTCCTCGACATAGAATTTATAACTTCCTTTGCAAGTGCTTCTGGGTCTAGGGATTCTGGTGATCTCTTTGATAGTTTTGGTGGTAAGTCTGGTACACTGATTTTGGCTTTTTGAAAGCTTAGGGCAATGACTCTAGCACAGCTACAGTGAGCGGGGGGGTAAGAGAAATGGCTCGCACAGCTACAGTGAGCGGGGGGGGGATAAGAGAAATGACTCGCACAGCTACAGTGAGCGGGGGGGGGGATAATAGAAATGACTCGCACAGCTACAGTGAGCAGGGGGGATAAGAGAAATGACTCGCACAGCTACAGTGAGCGGGGGGGGTAAGAGAAATGACTCGCACAGCTACAGTGAGCGGGGGGGGGGGTAAGAGAAATGACTCGCACAGCTACAGTGAGCAGGGGGGGTAAGAGAAATGACTCGCACAGCTACAGTGAGCGGGGGGGGGGGTAAGAGAAATGACTCTAGCACAGCTACAGTGAGCGGGGGGGAAGAGAAATGACTCTCGCACAGCTACAGTGAGGGGGGGGAGAGAAATGACTCTCGCACAGCTACAGTGAGCGCGGGGTAAGAGAAATGACTCGCACAGCTACAGTGAGCGGGGGGATAAGAGAAATGACTCGCACAGCTACAGTGAGCGAGGGGGGGGGTAAGAGAAATGACTCGCACAGCTACAGTGAGCGAGGAGGGGGTAAGAGAAATGACTCGCACAGCTACAGTGAGCGGGGGGGGGGTAAGAGAAATGACTCTAGCACAGCTACAGTGAGCGGGGGGAAGAGAAATGACTCGCACAGCTACAGTGAGCGCGGAGTAAGAGAAATGACTCGCACAGCTACAGTGAGCGGGGGGGGATAAGAGAAATGACTCGCACAGCTACAGTGAGCGGGGGGGGGTAAGAGAAATGACTCGCACAGCTACAGTGAGCGGGGGGGGTTAAGAGAAATGACTCGCACAGCTACAGTGAGCGGGGGGGGGATAAGAGAAATGACTCGCACAGCTACAGTGAGCGGGGGGGGAGAGAAATGACTCGCACAGCTACAGTGAGCGCGGGGTAAGAGAAATGACTCGCACAGCTACAGTGAGCGGGGGAAGTTAAGAGAAATGACTCGCACAGCTACAGTGAGCGGTGGGGGGGTTAAGAGAAATGACTCGCACAGCTACAGTGAGCGGGGGGGGGTTAAGAGAAATGACTCGTACAGCTACAGTGAGCGGGGAGGGATAAGAGAAATGACTCGCACCGCTCCCGTGAGCGGGGGGGGGTTAAGAGAAATGACTCGTACAGCTACAGTGAGCGGGGAGGGATAAGAGAAATGACTCGCACAGCTACAGTGAGCGGGGGGGTTAAGAGAAATGACTCGCACAGCTACAGTGAGCGGGGGGGGTTAAGAGAAATGACTCGCACAGCTACAGTGAGCGGGGGGGATAAGAGAAATGACTCGCACAGCTACAGTGAGCGGGGAGGGATAAGAGAAATGACTCGCACAGCTACAGTGAGCGGGGGGGGGGGGTTAAGAGAAATGACTCGCACAGCTACAGTGAGCGGGGGGGGTTAAGAGAAATGACTCGCACAGCTACAGTGAGCGGGGGGGTTAAGAGAAATGACTCGCACAGCTACAGTGAGCGGGGGGGTTAAGAGAAATGACTCGCACAGCTACAGTGAGCGGGGGGGTTAAGAGAAATGACTCGCACAGCTACAGTGAGCGGGGGGGGTTAAGAGAAATGACTCGCACAGCTACAGTGAGCGGGGGGAGATAAGAGAAATGACTCGCACAGCTACAGTGAGCGGGGGGGTAAGAGAAATGACTTGCACAGCTACAGTGAGCGGGGGGGTTAAGAGAAATGACTCGCACAGCTACAGTGAGCGGGGGGGGATAAGAGAAATGACTCGCACAGCTACAGTGAGCGGGGGGGATAAGAGAAATGACTCGTACAGCTACAGTGAGCGGGGAGGGATAAGAGAAATGACTCGCACAGCTACAGTGAGCGGGGGGGGTTAAGAGAAATGACTCGCACAGCTACAGTGAGCGGGGGGGTTAAGAGAAATGACTGGCACAGCTACAGTGAGCGGGGGGGTTAAGAGAAATGACTCGCACAGCTACAGTGAGCGGGGGGGGGTAAGAGAAATGACTCGCACAGCTACAGTGAGCGGGGGGGGGTTAAGAGAAATGACTCGCACAGCTACAGTGAGCGGGGGGGGGTTAAGAGAAATGACTCGCACAGCTACAGTGAGCGGGGGGAGATAAGAGAAATGACTCGCACAGCTACAGTGAGCGGGGGGGGTAAGAGAAATGACTTGCACAGCTACAGTGAGCGGGGGGGGTTAAGAGAAATGACTCGCACAGCTACAGTGAGCGGGGGGGGTTAAGAGAAATGACTCGCACAGCTACAGTGAGCGGGGGGGTTAAGAGAAATGACTCTCGCACAGCTACAGTGAGCGGGGGGGGAGAGAAATGACTCGCACAGCTACAGTGAGCGGGGGGGGAGAGAAATGACTCGCACAGCTACAGTGAGCGGGGGGGGGAGAGAAATGACTCGCACAGCTACAGTGAGCGCAGGGTAAGAGAAATGACTCGCACAGCTACAGTGAGCGGGGGGGGGTTAAGAGAAATGACTCGCACAGCTACAGTGAGCGGGGGGGGTTAAGAGAAATGACTCGCACAGCTACAGTGAGCGGGGGGGGTTAAGAGAAATGACTCGCACAGCTACAGTGAGCGGGGGGGGGTTAAGAGAAATCACTCGCACAGCTACAGTGAGCGGGGGGGGGATAAGAGAAATGACTCGCACAGCTACAGTGAGCGGGGGGGGGGGTAAGAGAAATGACTCGCACAGCTACAGTGAGCGGGGGGGGAGAGAAATGACTCGCACAGCTACAGTGAGCGCGGGGTAAGAGAAATGACTCGCACAGCTACAGTGAGCGCGGGGTAAGAGAAATGACTCGCACAGCTACAGTGAGCGGGGGGGGGGGGTTAAGAGAAATGACTCGCACAGCTACAGTGAGCGGGGGGGTTAAGAGAAATGACTCGCACAGCTACAGTGAGTGGGGGGGTTAAGAGAAATGACTCGCACAGCTACAGTGAACGGGGGGGGGGTTAAGAGAAATGACTCGCACAGCTACAGTGAGCGGGGGGGGTAAGAGAAATGACTCGCACAGCTACAGTGAGCGGGGGGGGTAAGAGAAATGACTCGCACAGCTACAGTGAGCGGGGGGGGGGGTTAAGAGAAATGACTCGCACAGCTACAGTGAGCGGGGGGGGTAAGAGAAATGACTCGCACAGCTACAGTGAGCGGGGGGGGGTAAGAGAAATGACTCGCACAGCTACAGTGAGCGGGGGGGGGTAAGAGAAATGACTCGCACAGCTACAGTGAGCGGGGGGGGGTAAGAGAAATGACTCGCACAGCTACAGTGAGCGGGGGGAGGTTAAGAGAAATGACTCGCACAGCTACAGTGAGCGAGGGGGGTTAAGAGAAATGACTCGCACAGCTACAGTGAGCGGGGGGGGGTTAAGAGAAATGACTCGCACAGCTACAGTGAGCGGGGGGGGGTTAAGAGAAATGACTCGCACAGCTACAGTGAGCGGGGGGGTAAGAGAAATGACTCGCACAGCTACAGTGAGCGGGGGGGGGTTAAGAGAAATGACTCGCACAGCTACAGTGAGCTGGGGGGGGTTAAGAGAAATGACTCGCACAGCTACAGTGAGCGGGGGGTAAGAGAAATGACTCGCACAGCTACAGTGAGCGAGGGGGGGTTAAGAGAAATGACTCGCACAGCTACAGTGAGCGGGGGGGGGGGTAAGAGAAATGACTCGCACAGCTACAGTGAGCGGGGGGGGGTTAAGAGAAATGACTCGCACAGCTACAGTGAGCGGGGGGGTTAAGAGAAATGACTCGCACAGCTACAGTGAGCGGGGGGGGTTAAGAGAAATGACTCGCACAGCTACAGTGAGCGGGGGGTAAGAGAAATGACTCGCACAGCTACAGTGAGCGGGGGGGGTTAAGAGAAATGACTCGCACAGCTACAGTGAGCGGGGGGGGTAAGAGAAATGACTCGCAAAGCTACAGTGAGCGGGGGGGGGTAAGAGAAATGACTCGCACAGCTACAGTGAGCGGGGGGGGTTAAGAGAAATGACTCGCACAGCTACAGTGAGCGGGGGGGGTTAAGAGAAAAGACAAGAACAGCTACAGTGAGCGGGGGGGGAGAGAAATGACTCGCACAGCTACAGTGAGGGGGGGTTAAGAG
>NC_091321.1:28680127-28682627 GCF_038502225.1 Cherax quadricarinatus | reverse complement strand
CTCAGCTCCTGGCCCCGCCTCTTCACTGATCGCTACTAGGTCCTCTCTCTCTCTGCTTCCTGTGCTGTATCATACTTCTTCTTAAAACTATGTATGGTTCCTGCCTCCACTACTTCACTTGCTAGGCTATTCCACTTCCTGACAACTCTATGACTGAAGAAATACTTCCTAACGTCCCTGTGACTCGTCTGAGTCTTCAGCTTCCAGTTGTGACCCCTTGTCCCTGTGTCCCCTCTCTGGAACATCCTATCTCTGTCCACCTTGTCTATTCCCCGCAGTATCTTGTATGTCGTTATCATGTCTCCCCTGACCCTTCTGTCCTCCAGTGTCGTCAGTCCGATCTCCCTCAACCTTTCCTCGTACGACATTCCCCTGAGCTCTGGGACTAGCCTTGTTGCAAACCTTTGTACTTTCTCTAACTTCTTGACGTGCTTGACCAGGTGTGGGTTCCAGACTGGTGCTGCATACTCCAGTATGGGCATAACATACACAGTGTACAGTGTCTTGAACGATTCCTTATTAAGGTATCGGAACGCTATTCTCAGGTTTGCCAGGCGCCCGTATGCTGCAGCAGTTATTTGGTTAATGTGTGCCTCCGGTGATGTGCTCGGTGTTATGGTCACCCCAAGGTCTTTCTCCCTGAGTGAGGTCTGTAGTCTTTGTCCACCTAGCCTATACTCTGTCTGCGGTCTTCTTTGCCCCTCCCCAATCTTCATGACTTTGCATTTGGCTGGATTGAATTCGAGAAGCCAGTTACTGGACCACATGTCCAGCCTGTCCAGGTCTCTTTGCAGTCCTGCCTCATCCTCATCCGATTTAATTCTTCTCATCAACTTCACATCATCTGCGAATAGGGACACTTCAGAGTCTATTCCTTCCATCATGTCGTTCACATATATCAAAAATAGCACTGGTCCTAGAACTGACCCCTGTGGGACCCCGCTCGTCACAGGCGCCCACTGTGATACCTCTTCACGTACCATGACTCGTTGCTGCCTCCCTGTCAGGTATTCCCTGATCCATTGCAGTGCCCTCCCTGTTACATGCTCCTGATCCTCCAGCTTCTGCACTAATCTCTTGTGGGGAACTGTGTCAAAGGCCTTCCTGCAGTCTAGGAAAACGCAATCTACCCACCCCTCTCTCTCGTGTCTTACTTCTGTTACCTTGTCATAAAACTCCAGGAGGTTTGTGATACAAGATTTGCCTTCCATGAACCCATGCTGGTTTTCATTTATAATCTTGTTCCTTTCCAGGTGTTCGACCACTCTCCTCCTGATAATCTTCTCCATGACTTTGCACACAATACATGTCAGAGACACAGGTCTGTAGTTTAGTGCCTCGTTTCTGTTTCCTTTCTTAAATATGGGGACTACATTAGCTGTCTTCCATTTCTCAGGTAGTTGCCCAGTTTCAAGGGATGTGTTGAAGATTGTGGTTAGAGGCACGCACAGCATCTCTGCTCCTTCTCTAAGGACCCATGGGGAGATGTTGTCCGGTCCCATCGCCTTTGAGGTGTCAAGGTCACTTAGGAGCTTCTTCACCTCCTCCTCAGTTGTTCGTATGTCATCCAACACTTGTTGGTATATTCCCTCTTGATGTTCCCTTCTGTGCTGTCTTCCCACAGCCCTTCCTGTCTCTACTGTAAAAACTTCCTTAAATCTCCTGTTCAGCTCCTCACATACCTCCTGATCATTTCTTGTGAGTTCTCCACCTTCTGTCCTTAATCTGATCACCTGGTCTTTGACTGTTGTCTTCCTCCTGATGTGGCTATACAACAGTTTCGGGTCAGTCTTGATTCTCGATGCTATGTCATTTTCATACTGTCGCTGGGCCTCCCTCCTTACCTGTGCATACTCATTCCTGGCTCTACGACTGATCTCCTTATTTTCGTGTCTTCTCTGCCTTCTGTACTTTTTCCATTCTCTGTTGCACTTCTTTTTGCCTCCTTACACCGTCGGGTAAACCAGGGGCTCGTTCTGGTCTTCCCGTTGTTACTGTTGCCCTTGGGAATAAACCTTTCCACTGCCTCCTTGCATTTTGTTGTTACATATTCCATCATTTCATTTACTGGCTTTCCTGCCAGTTCTCTGTCCCACTGGACCTCCCACAGGAAGTTCTTCAACCCTATGTAGTCCCCTCTTTTATAGTCAGGCTTTTCCCATTCAACTCCTGTTATTCTCTCCACTTGCAGCTCTACTATGTATTCAAAGCACAGAACCACGTGGTCGCTAGCTCCTAGGGGACTCTCATACTTGATGTCCTCAATGTCTGAGCTGCCCAGGGTGAACACAAGGTCCAATCTTGCTGGTTCATCCTCCCCTCTCACTCTGGTAGTGTCCTTAACATGTTGGTGCATGAGGTTTTCCAGCACCACGTCCAACATCTTGGCTCTCCATGTTTCGGGACCCCCATGTGGCTCCAGGTTTTCCCAGTCAATCTCCCTGTGGTTGAAATCCCCCATAACCAGCAACTTTGCTCTGCTGGAGTGAGCTCTTCTTGC